>NC_140003.1:37978247-38011957 GCF_964263955.1 Coregonus lavaretus | reverse complement strand
GCTCTCTCTCATTCTCTCTCTCTCTGTGTGTCTCTCTGTGTGTCTCTCTCTCTCTCTGTCTCGCTCCTCTCTGTCTCACTCTCTCTCTCTCTGTGTGTGTCTCTCTCTGTCTGTGTCTGTATGTCTGTCTCCTCTTCTTCTCTTCTCTCTATCTCTGTCCCCCTCTCTCTCTCTCTCTCTCTCTCTCTCTCTCTCTCTCTCTCTGTGTGTCGCTCTCTCTCTCTCTGTGTATGTCTCTCTCTCTCTCATTCTCTTTCTCTCTCTCTGTGTCTCTCTCTCTCTCTCTGTGTGTGTCTCTCTCTGTGTCTCTCTCTCTCGTCTCTCTGTGTGTCTCTCTCTCTCTGTCTCGCTCTCTCTGTCCCTCTCTCTCTCTCTGTCCCTCTCTCTCTGTCTCTGTCTCTCTCTCTCTCTGTCTCTGTCTCTGTCTCTGTCTCTGTCTCTCTCTCTCTCTCTCTCTCTCGTCTCTGTCTCTGTCTCTGTCTCTCTCTCTCTGTGTGTCTCTCTGTCCCTCTCTCTCTCTCCCTCCTCTCTCTCTGTCCCTCTCTCTCTCTCTGTCCCTCTCTCTCTCTCTCTCTCTCTCTCTCTCTCTCTCTCTCTCTCTCTCTCTCTCTCTCTCTCTCTCTCTCTCTCTCTCTGTGTGTGTGTGTCTGTCTCTCTCTCTCTCATTCTCTTTCTCTCTCTCTCTGTGTGTCTCTCTGTGTGTCTCTCTCTCTCTGTCTCGCTCTCTCTGTCTCAATCTCTCTCTGTCTCTCTCTCTCTCTGTCCTTCTCTCTCTCTCTGTCTCTGTCCTTCTCCTCTCTGTGTCTCTCTCTCTCTGTGTCCCTCTCTCTCACACTCTCTGTCCATCTCTCTCTCTCTGTCCCTCTGTCTCTCTCTTGTGTCTCTCTCTCTCTCTCTCTCTCTCTTGTGTCTCTCTCTCTCTGTGTCTCTCTCTCTCTCTGTGTGTCTCTCTCTCTCTCTGTGTGCCGCTCTCTCTCTCTCTGTCCCTCTCTCTCTCTCTCTCTCCCTCTCTCTCTCTCTGTCCCTCTCTCTCTCTCTCCCTCTCTCTCTCTGTCCCTCTCACTCTCTCTCTCATTCTTCTTCTCTCCATGTCTCTGTCTGTATGTCTGTCTCTCTCCTCTCTCTCCCTCTGTCTCTCTCTGTCCCTCTCTCTCTGTCTCTGTCTCTCTCTCTGTCCCTCTCACTCTCTCTCTCATTCTCTTTCTCTCCATGTCTCTGTCTGTATGTCTGTCTCGCTCTCTCTGTCCCTCTCTCTCTCTCTGTCTCTCTCTCTCTCTGTCTCTGTCTCTGTCTCTGTCTCTCTCTCTCTCTCTCTCTCTCTCTCTCTCTCTGTCTCTGTCTCTGTCTCTGTCTCTGTCTCTGTCTCTCTCTCTCTGTGTGTCTCTCTGTCCCTCTCTCTCTCTCCCTCTCTCTCTCTCTGTCCCTCTCTCTCTCTCTGTCCCTCTCTCTCTCTCTCTCTCTCTCTCTCTCTCTCTCTCTCTCTCTCTCTCTCTCTCTCTCTCTCTCTCTCTCTCTCTGTGTCTGTCTGTCTGTCTCTCTCTCTCTTTCTTTTTCTCTCTCCCTCTCTCTCTGTTCCTCTCTGTCCCCCCTCTCTCTCGCTGTGTCTCTCTCTCTGTGTCTCTCTCTCTCTCTCTTTCTCTCTCCGTCTCTCTCTCTCTTTCTCTCTCACTCTGTCTCTCTCTCTCTAGCCCCCCCGGGTGTTTCGGCTGAGGAGCGGTCAGATACTCCAGACAGCATTGCCTCATCCTCGTCTGCCGCCCCCCAGCCCGGAGTGCACCCCCAGCCACAGACCCCCTACGCAGGGATGCAGCAGGGACCCCCAGCAGCCATGGACGGTTAGGAACACACACACAGTAACAATTACCATTAGCACAAGACCATATCTCTGCATGAGTGAATATATGTAGGAAAATGTGTGGCCTGAAGAAGTGTCCAGTACGAAACAGCAGCACCTGTGGTGTCTGAATGGTTTATAATGGCTGTTAATGACCCTGGAAACACGCATCACATAACCATGAAAAGTTAGGTGTGTATTCAGGGTGGGCCAGTGTAGCCATTGGGGGGTTTAACACCTCCAAATATCTGAGGTTCACTGAGATCCCAAAAAAACTGTGAGTGTGTTGTCTTGTCAAGACGGTAGAGCGAGTTTACCCCAAGACGGTTACCCGAGGTCAGTTTGTGCTTTAAACTGATCTTAGGCCTGTGCTTAAGGGCAGCCTCCATTCAGTTCATGTGTTGTGGTACACTTCTCTGGCGTGGCAGCTTTGGGCCCTTCTGTTCCAGTAGTGTTGTCACAGTCCCTACCTCAGACCGATGTCCCAGTCCACTGCCCTGCAAATGGCATGTTGTTTTTCTGCTCTTATTTCCACCTTGTCCTCTACAGACATTTAGAACTTGATGAGTGAGTCAGTGTCACGATGGTTTCATCCAGATGATTTTCACTGCTCAGACTTGTCCACAACCACAAACGTGAGGAATAGGTTGTCCTACTTAATCGTTTGTGTCATGCTGTTGGAAATTAAATCTAATGGAAATCACAACTGCCATCTTAAAAGGATATTTATTAACCTCTTAAGGATCGGACCCTTTTTTCAATTTCAGCCTAAAATGACATACCCAAATCTAACTGCCTGTAGCTCAGGACCTGAAGCAAGGAAATGCATATTCTTGATACCATTTGAAAGGAAACACTTTGAAGTTTATGTAAATGTGATATTAATGTAGGAGAATATAACACATTAGATCTGGTAAAAGATAATACAAACAAAAAAACATGCGTTTCCAATTTTTTTTTTTTATCATCTTTGAAATTCAAGAGAAAGGCCACAATATAATATTGTAGTTTAGGCACAATTTAGATTTTCGGCCGCTAGATGGAAGCAGTGTGTGAGCAAAGTTTCAGATTGATCCATTGAAGCATTGCAATGCTGGACTATTTTGAATCAAGTCTGCCCAAATGTGCCAAATTGGTCAATTGATACATTTTCTAGTACATAACTATAAAGAACATACAAAAATGATATGGTAATACAAAATGTAAGTTTACACACTCCCAGGAATGTCATGTAGATCGTTAGCTTATACACTAACTTCCACACATCTAGATGTCCGGGCGGGGTGGGTGTGGAGCCAGAGACAGCAGGGGTTCCAACTGTAGAACCCAGTTCCTACATTTGAATATAAAAATGGATTTTATCAAACAAAACTATGCTACATTTTATCTCTGGGACCCTCAGGATGACAAATCAGAGCAAGATTACTGAATGTACGTACATTATTTACCTTCAGAGGTGAATGTATCAAACCAGTTGCCGTGATAAGTTTTATGTTGTTGTGCGCTCTCCTCAAACAATAGCATGGTATTTTTTCACTGTAATAGCTACTGTAAATTGGACAGTGCAGTTAGATTAACAAGAATTTAAGCTTTCTGCCCATATAAGACATGTCTATGTCCTGGAAAGTTTGCTGTTACTTACAACAGTCATGCTAATCACATTAACGCACGTTAGCTCAACCGTCCCGTATACGGGACACCGATCCCGTAGAGGTTAATGCCTCCATTTTAGTCATGGATGGCTAATTATTGCACTTGGATTGGCCAGTTCCCCAGTCCTGATTCCAGTACAGTATTTTTTACTCTCTGCATATCTACGTGCTGATGTATCTGTAACATAACAGCAACGTAAGACTGTAGATTGAATGTGAATTTCCATGTTCTTACCACAGACACAGAGATCCTGTTCACAGATCTAACTTAATCAACTGTATCAACAGTGTATTCATCGTCATGGCATCCATCTAACTCTTAACGTATTGTCCCCTCTGCTGTCTCCACTCCACCATGAACACTCTATAGTTCTAAAAGGGAATGTCATCAGAGATAAATGAACGAGGGATCTGATCAGACAGAGGTGGAGAAATAAAAGAACAAGGCGTCATCCCCCTCTAGCTGCGAGCCACTCTGCGGTCCTGTTTAGGGGGAAATGGTTTTCTGTGTTAATCTTGCGTTCCCAACCGGACCGGTACTTCCCTGAGATTTTCCTCTAGGACCTACTGGTTATTCCCATAATGGTGGTGTTCTGGAATCAACACAGAGCCTCCTCTACGACCTACTGGGTAATCCCATAATGGTGGTGTTCTGGAGTCAACAGAGATGTGCACTGCTGACAAAGTAACTCTCTTACCAGATAACGAGGTGTGCTCTAGGGTTTGGCATCTCAGTATACGAGACACAGACCGACACAGGAAGGGAGGGGACAGAGGAACATGTTGTGAGTCAGTCTTGTTATTGAGCTACCTCGTTATTTTAGATGTGATGTTTTGTCATTGGCAGGCACGGCTTTTGGCTCTCCGTAGCCTCCTCCATCCCTGGAGACGTCTCTGTTTTCACCCAGAGAGACCCATAACCAGCTCGCAGACAAAACCACACCACAGGATCCAAACCACAGCTGGTACACACACACACACACACACACAGTATGCTCGTTGAGCTGTGGCTTGACCACAGAGGAACCATACCAGGGCCTCCAAACCACACCTGGAACAAAGAGAGTGCGGTTCCACATGGTGTTGGTTTGACCGTGTTCCCCAGACCAGCTCTGTGGTTTTGGCTCGGTCAGGGTTCAGGCTTCTCCAAGAGGTTTGGGTTGAGTTTAACAGAGCCAAGACACCCCTAAGAGTCTAACGTTACACAGGCATTCTTCCTTACATCTTACTTATTCAACTCAGTGGTACCCTTTATATTCCAGACCCTTGCACTTTGTGCTGGTTAATCGTTTTAGTTTGTCCATAAATGACTGTGCGGTTAAATAACGGTCACTGGCTGTTACTAGGTTCAGTGTGACATCGCTGACCGTGCGGTTGGCTGGTCGTCTTCTGGACGTCCTCATGAGTTCATCATCCTCTCGTCTTTTCCTCCCTCTGCTCATCCCTCCATCCGTTCCGCTCTATCTCCCAGACTTCCAGGGAAGAGAGAGGCTCTGGGCTGCAGCTGGTGGCCAGACGGCCACTGCAGGGAGACGTTTTCCCCTATCACAACGCTCTGAGAGAGAGAGAGACTGTCTCAGTTGAAGACTGATTATCGTTGACCAGGAACAGTGCACTCCTGCCAACATGTTGGGAATGAACACGTTCATTAAGGTGTAGTGCCTTCACAATATGCACAGAGAGGACTTCTTTTTGTTTTGTACACTGTGTATATCAGACGATTATCAATCTTAGAGGTAGGAGTGTTCTGTGTGTGAGAGAGAAACAGAGTTCTAGCACCACTGCACAGACGGTATCTTTTGATGCTTTATCAGATGGAATTCCTCTCCAGCTAGAGAGTTGCCTGTCAGATGTATTACAATGTAAACGTACTTTTAATCCGTCTGTCTGCGTATTTCAAGGCATGGCATATGGGGGTGTAGCGAGATACCCAATGGGCTGGACGATTCTCTTCTCATCACTCATCTTGGGGGAAAAAAGAGGAAATCAGTCAATCCGCCATCATTAACACAATGGAAAAAATCTAATGATTTATTATTGAAATAGCATGGGCGACCAAGAAAAACAAATCTATGCAATTTAAGGCCAAGTGGCAAACAATAATGCAGGCACTAGGGATGGGGGTGTGAGCATGCTGGTCTGGCAGAGATGTAGTCATTGTTTGTGTGCATCTGTAAGTTGTTGTTCGTATGTATAAGTTTGTATATAGAGTAAGAATTAAATAAAAAATAGGAATACCTCTCCATCACGGTTGACAACTCCACAGTGTCCCCCTTCCAGAGTGCAAAGAACCTTGCCGTGACCCTGGACAACACCCTGTCGTTCTCTGCAAACATCAAAGCAGTGACTCGCTCCTGCAGGTTCATGCTCTACAACATCCGTAGAGTACGACCCTACCTCACACAGGAAGTGGTGCAGGTCCTAATCCAGGCGCTTGTCATCTCCCATCTGGACTACTACAACTCGCTGTTGGCTGGGCTCCCCGCTTGTGCCATCAAACCCCTGCAACTTATCCAGAACGGTGCAACCCGCCTGGTGTTCAACCTTCCCAAGTTCTCCCATGTCACCCCGCTCCTCCGCACACTCCACTGGCTTCCAGTTAAAGCTTTCATCCACACAAGACCATGGTACATGCCTACGGAGCAGCGAGAGGAACTGCCTACCTACAGGCTCTGCTAAAACCCTACACCCCAACCTGAGCACTCTGTTCTGCCACCTCTTGGCCCTCCCACCCCTATGGGAGGGCAGCTCCCGCTCAGCCCAGTCCAAGCTCTTCTCTGTCCTGGCACCCCAATGGTGGAACCAGCTTCCCCCTGAAGCTAGGACAGCAGAGTTCCTGCCCATCTTCCAAACCATTTGAAACTCCTAAGTTCTCCCATGGGCTGAGCAGAAGCTGCCCTGTTTTATGGACTCTTAACCAACCGTGCTATTTTGTGTGTTTTTTTCGCATTGTTTGTAACTTATTTTGTTGCTGCTACCGTCTCTTATGACCGAAAAGAGCTTCTGGACATCAGAACAGCGATTACACACCTTGAACTGGACTAATAATTTTTCTTTAATGAGTCGGACGAGAGGGATTTGCTCCAGACACCCGACAGGGCCCTCATCCCCGTCATTCGCAGTAGAAAGAAAAGGAGATATCGGGGTGCTTGGTAAGGAGCCGGCGACGAGTGGCTAATCTGCCTTTGCCATCGATACTATTGGCCAATTTACAATCGCTTGATAATAAAGTGGACGAACTACAAGCACGTATATCCTACCAACGGGACATTGAAAACGGTAATATCTTGTGTTTCACCGAGTCGTGGCTGAACGAAGACATGAATAGTATGAATACAGCTGGCGGGTTATACACTGTATCGGCAGGATAGAACAGCAGCCTCTGGTAAGACAAGGGGTTGCGGTCTATGTATATTTGTAAACAACAGCTGGTGCACGATATCTAAGGAAGTCTCGAGGTTTTGCTCGCCTGAGTTAGGGTATCTCATGATACGCTGTAGACCACACTATCTACCAAGAGAGTTTTCATGTATATTCTTCGTAACTGTCTATTTACCACCACAAACCGATGCTGGCACTAAGACCGCACTCAATGAACTGTATACGGCCATAAGCAAACAGGAAAACGCTCATCAAGAAGCGGCGCTCCTAGTGGCCGGGGACTTTAATGCAGGGAAACTTAAATATGTTTTACCTCATTTATACCAGCATGTTAATTGTGCAACCAGAGGGAAAAAAAACTCTAGACCACCTTTACTCCACACACAGAGATGCGTACAAAGCTCTCCCTTGTCCTCCATTTGGCAAATCTGACCATAATTCTATCCTCCTGATTCCTGCTTACAAGCAAAAACTAAAGCAGGAAGCACCAGTGACTCAGTCAATAAAAAAGTGGTCAGATGAAGCAGATGCTAAGCTACAGGACTGTTTTGCTAGCACAGACTGGAATATGTTCTGGAATTCATGAGTGCATCAGCTGACACAACAATGTTAGGCCTGATCACCGACAACGACGAGACAGCCTATAGGTAAGAGGTCAGAGACCTGGCCGTGTGGTGCCAGGACAACAACCTCTCCCTCAACGTGATCAAGACAAAGGAGATGATTGTGGACAACAGGAAAAAGAAGAGGACCGAGCACGCCCCCATTCTCATCGACGGAGCAGTAGTGGAGCAGGTTGAGAGCTTCAAGTTCCTTGGTGTCCACATCACTAACAAACTAACATGGTCCAAGCAACTACATATTCGTCGCCAAACCCACTGGCTCCAGGTCATCTATAAATCACTGCTAGGCAAATCCCTGCCTTATCTTAGCTCACTGGTCACCATAGCAACACCCACCCGTAGTCTGCGCTCCAGCAGGTATATCTCACTGGTCATCCCCAAAGCCAACACCTCCTTTGGCTGCCATTCCTTCCAGTTCTCTGCTGCCAATGACTGGAACGAACTGCAAAAATCTCTGAAGCTGGAGACTTATCTCCCTCACTAACTTTAAGCATCAGTTGTCAGAGCAGCTTACCGATCACTGCACCTGTACACAGCCCATCTGTAATTAGCCCACCCAACTACCTCATCCCCATATTGTTATTTATTTTGCTAATTTGCACCCTAGTATCTCTATTTGCACATCATCTTTTACACATCTATCATTCCAGTGTTAATACGAAATTGTAACTATTTTGCACTATGGCCTATTTATTGCCTTACCTCCATAATTTACTACATTCGTACACACTGTATATATATTTTCTGTTGTATTTTTGACTTTATGTTTTGTTTACCCCATATGTAACTCTGTGTTGTTGTTTTTATCGCACTGCTTTGCTTTATCTTGGCCAGGTCGCAGTTGTAAATGAGAACTTGTTCTCAACTGGCTTACCTGGTTAAATAAAGGTGAAATAAAAAAATAAAAAATAAAAAAGCACACCAAGACAGTCGTGAAGAGGGCACGACAAAACATATTCCCCCCTCAGGAGACTGAAAAGATTTGGCATGGGTCCTCAGATCCTCAAAAGGTTCTACAGCTGCACCATCGAGAGCATCCTGACTGGTTGCATCACCACCTGGTATGGCAACTGCTCAGCCTCCGACCGCAAGGCACTTCAGATGGTAGTGCGTATGGCCCAGTACATCACTGGGGCCAAGCTTCCTGCCATTTAGGACCTCTATACCAGGCGGTGTCAGAGGAAGGCCCTAAAAATTGTCAAAGAATCCAGCCACCCTAGTCATAGACTGTTCTCTCTACTACCGCAAGGCAAGCGGTACCGGAGCGCCAAGTCTAGGTCCAAGAGGCTTCTAAACAGCTTTTAATAATAATAATATGCCATTTAGCAGACGCTTTTATCCAAAGCGACTTAGTCATGCATGCATATTTTTTTTTTGTGTATGGGTGGTCCCGGGGATCGAACCCACTACCTTGGCGTTACAAGCGCCGTGCTCTACCAGCTGAGCTACAGAGGACCACAAGCCATAAGACTCCTGAACATCTAATAAAATGGCTACCCAGACAATTTGCATTGCCCCCCCCCCCCCCCCCCTTTTTTACGCTGCTGCTACTCTCTTATTATTATCTATGCATAGTCACTTTAATAACTCTACCTACATTACCTGGACTAACCGGTGCCCTGCACATTGACTCGGTACCGGTACCCCCTGTATATAGCCTCGCTACTGTTTTTTACTGCTGCTCTTTAATTATTTGTTACTCCTATTTAGATTATTTTTTGGGGGGTATTCTTTCTTAAAACTGCATTGTTGGTTAAGGGCTTGTAAGTAAGCATTTCACTGTAAGGTCTACAGCTGTTGTATTCGGTGCATGTGACAAATACAATTTGATTTGATTTGAAACTCTACCTCTTCAAAGAGTATCTTAAACACTCCCACAGCACCCCTCTCCCCAACCTCCTCGCACTTCACTTTTTTCCCCCCTAACTAGCTCTGACTTTGCTGATAGCTACTTTGAGGAGAATGTACTCACTATGACTGTGATATGTGGTTGTCCCACTTAGCTATTGTAAGGTGAATGCACTAACTGATAAGAGCATCTGCTAAATGACTAACGTAAATGTAATACTACCCATATTATCTTCTTTCCTTTCTGAAAACATCCCTAAAAGTATAGAGAAATACAGTGAAGCAATAGCATTCCAGAGAATACTTTTTCCAGCTCTGTTTTGTGTTCAGCTGAAGGGATGTGCAGGCATCCGGTCTCTTTCCATAGAGCCACAGTGATTTCTCTGTCCTCTGGGACTTACATTTACTGAGCGGAGATCAGAGATGAATTCTTATGGCCAATGAGGCCTGACGGCAACCCCATCCATCCCTCCATCACATTACATAACACACGATGGAGAGCAGACAGGAAACCAAGAAGGAGAGAAAGCCAACACACATGCTCGCAAGCACACACTCACACTTTGTGATTTTCACTGGAGCACCATGGTGCTCACATCATTAACCTGTCCTGTTGTTGTAACTGATTGTTGTTGTTGATATGATTCATAGATGCAGTCCTATAGAGCAATATATCTGCTTTCATTGTATTGGCTTTTCACAACCCTGTCTGTCTGTAGTAGAAGAGGTCTTCATTAGTCCACCAGTCCACTGCAGCTCAGACCCTGGTTTTATTTTCCTGTTTTTTGGGTCAGTTTTATTCTGGCACCTTTGTGCCCCAGCTGTTTGGACCTGGGTGTGTTCATTTTCTATTCATCTTTCAGCCACTGGGCTCCCGAGTGGCGCAGCGGTCTGAGGCACTGCATCTCAGTGCTTGAGGCGTCACTACAGACCCCCTGGTTCGATTCCAGGCTGTATCACAACCGGCCGTGATTGGGAGGCCCATAGGGCGGCGCACCATTGGCTCAGCGTCGTCCGGGTTTGGCCGGTGTAGGCCGTCATTGTAAATAAGAATTAGTTCTTAACTGACTTGCCTAGTTAAATAAAAATAAATAAATAAAATGTGTGTGTGTGTGATTTTGGAGTGAACTATCACTTCAATGACTGTTTAATCAGCCTAGTGATAGCCTAGCACAAATGTCCCTGCAGAACTTGTTAGAACTATGTCTAAGCCCAATTCCCTCACAAAGGAGTTCCACAGGGCTCTGTAACGGGCCCTCTCTCAGAGTGGAAAATCAACGCTCTGCTTTAACTGGCACATGAAAAACCAGTGAACCTTACCAGCCTTCCCTCATTATACATTTTGTGTTTGTATTTTTAATACGTAGTCGCCCTACTTTAAATGCCAGGGGCTTTGGGAGTGCGATACGGGCCTTGTAAAGGGAATACACTGGTTGGGCAATTCTTTACATGTTTGCTGAACATGCTGAGACTCACTGGGAAAACTTTAGTTGGCCAACTAACATGCAAAGATAAAAGTCTGTCAGGCAACCTCATGTTAATCAGCTTTAACCTACACAGAAGCAACAATCAAATCTTATTCATACACATGTTTAGCAGATGTTATTGCGGGTTTAGTGAAATGCTTGTGTTCCTAGCTCCAACAGTGCAGTAATATCTAACCACACACAACAAAACACACAAATCTAAAAGTAAAAGAATGGAATATTCATTGCCTGTGGCAAAAGTTTGTCGGTCAGTGTTTTAAGAGGCCCTTGAAGCTCAGCAGTTCAGTCCACATTGTGTGTGTGCGTACTTACGTAGGTACGTGCATGTGTATGTGTCGTTGTGTTTTGAAACGTATAGTTTGCTTTTATTTTCAGACACTCTTAACCACACTCCTCAGTCCACGGTATTGAGAGACTTTCCAGTCTAGACTTTTAATTGTGACATGGACTCGTGACACACACACACACACACACACACACACACAGTTAGACATGTAGACCAGTGAGGTCATGGCTAATAAAAGTTGGGAGGGAAGTGTCTTGTCTACTGACAGATGGACCTGTTTAGACAGACTGCACCCGCTCTGACCCAACACACACGTCTATCCAAGCAAAAGTGTTTGTGTGTGTGAGAGAGAGTGAGCGAGTGAAAGTGTTTAGCTTGGAGCTGTACAGCTGACTCCAATGTACCATAGACAGTGTCTGGGTGCAGGGCTTTGAGGAACCTGTTCTATTTTAGTGCTTGGGGCTGTTTGCATTAAGACGATCCTGTCTGATTCCATCCAGACACACAGGTGTGTGTGTGTGTGTCTTCCCCAGCAGTCATACTGATGTCCTCCATCTCTCTCTCTCTATCTATCTATCCTCCAGGTCAGATGTACCAGCAGTACCAGTCCCCAGGTGGATATCCTCCACAGCAGCCAGCACCGCAGCAGCAGTACGGCATGCAGTACCCTGGTAAGACAGTGATGACACTTTACCTCAGAAAAGGTCCAAGAAGGACAGGACAGGCTGATCTTATAACAATGGCCCAGAGCTTCACAGGAATGATGCTATGAATGTGAAATGGATTGGAATTAAAAGTTGTACTGTACTTCTCCCCCCAACTCTCACTCACTCTCTCACTCACTCTCAGCAGGATGCACCCCCCAGCCTGGCGCCCCTCAGCCTCAACAACAGCAGCAATTCCAGAACTACTCTGCCCCCACCTCCCAGGCCCCTGCCCCTGCCCCTGGCCAGGCCCCAGCCCCCGGCTTCCAGGGAGGCCAACAACAGTACCCCCCAGGGGCCTTCCCTCCCCAAAACTACACCTCCCAGGCCAACCAGCCTGCTAACTACAGCCTACCCCCCACCTCCCAGCCTGGCCAGGTGTACCAACCCCGTCCCAGCTACACTCCTCCCCCCGGTAGCAATGTTACCCCCCCTCCTGGGGCATCCAACCCCTATGCCCGCAACCGGCCCCCCTTCGGCTCGGGCTACGCCCAGCCTGGCCCTGGGTACCGGTAAAAGAGAAGGAACGGCTAAGGTTATCCACACACACACCCCTCCCCTTTGTGTCCTGGTTGGCTCTGTTTGGCCTTGTTGGCTCTGGTTGGCTTGGGTTCAGTAAACATGGTCTGCTAATCTGTCCATCCGTCCCTCTGTCAGTCCTCAGTCACTGAAGAGTTCATATCCAAAACAAGCTACAACCCCCATCTGATCGTGTGTTTGTGTTCTGTCTCGACCCCACCACCACACCCATGTGCAATGGCTCTGTTATTTGAAATACAATGTTCCCTACCCTCACTCTCCACCCTATGTGTCTATCATCGTGAACATCAGGGTGGGCTCAATTTGAATTGAAGGAAGTCAATTAAGGAAGTAAACTAAAATGTACAATTCAATAATTTTAAAAAGGCATTTATTTTCAATGACTTTTCAATAAACTGAAAAGTAGAAGCTATTTATTTCAAAAGTGTTTTAAATTTCAAATCACTTCCTGAATTGACTGCCTTCAATTTGAATTGAGCCCAACCCTGATGGACATGTAGTCAGTCTGTAAGCACACTCACCTGGGAGACCAAAACAGGCTGGACAGGCTGTCTTATTATTATTTTCATAGACTTTATCTTGCTAGTCTAACAGCTGTAAATGCATCTGTATACGCTGGTCAACAGAGATGATGTTGATTCGTATTGCATTTAACTGATCTTTTGAGGATATAGTTTGCTGAGGAGACATCTATGAGACTAATAGTGTTCATCTCTTTTTTTCTTACTCGTTTTCATCACAGCCATGTTGGTATTATGACGTGTCATGGAGTCGGCCCCTCGGTTGAGAACAATATGGGAGGTGTAGTTTTGACCTTCCAGAAGGATCCTACCATGTTTAGCCTCATAGATCACCACCTTATGGTTTATTGCTCTCTCTTTCTCATCAATTTTTTACCTCACTGGTTTGTATTAATATATCAATCAGATTTTCCACCTTGAAGTGACATTTAGTTGTTTATGTATAAACTGTAACATTTTCTCTAAAACCTAATAAAGGCTTTGAAACCTTCAAGTATTGTCTGTTTGTTTTGATTCCCTCCCTCCTTCCCTCCTTCTCTCCCTCTGTCCCACACACTGTGGTTTGTGAGTTCACGGCTCCGTGTTGAGCTTGGCTTCCGAGAGCCTTTCGTATCCCACCAGAGTGGATTTGGAAAAGTGTGGTAATGCTGCTGTTGCTATTTGTTTTCCTAATTGGGCGTTGTGGTTGGCTGGGACGTGTGGTGAGGGAGTGTGTAGTAGGTCCCTCAGCTCTGCCTGTCCGCAGTCAGAACTAATGGGCAAAAGTGTGTTGAAGATTTAGGTGTGTGTGTATGCATGCGTGCGTGCGTCAACTTGCTAATGCTATGACCATATGAACACCACACATTCAGATGTGCACAATGCATTTACAACAAATCGGAGTCGAAGCAGCAGTAAAAAAAAGAACCATACACATAAGAATGTATTGTTGAAAATAGATACAGGAAATATACATTATATTTATACAATGTTCCCTACCCCCACCCCCCATAAAAAATAAAAAGGTGGTTGTCCCACTGGCTATCATAAGTTGAATGCACCAATTTGTAAGTCGCTCTGGATAAGAGTGTCTGCTAAATGATGTAAATGTAAATATGTAGTAGTATATAGTATATATGTATACAGGTTGTACATATCTGAAATAATCTATAAACACTTTCCCCGAAAAATTAGGATTGAAAATACAACTGCAGCCATTTGTGAGCAACTGTACAAAATGTTAAATGTAATCTTCCTTTGGTTGTTTTCACATTTAAAAGAAGCCTTTATGTGCATGTTTTATCATATTTAAACTCAGAAGAACAGGTTGTGCTAAACAAAACTGTAGCAAAACATTACAAGGCTAAAGACAAAGGGTTTTGTCAGTGAGGGGAAATGTTCCAAATGGTGTAGGTAGAAATGTAATGTATAGAACTGACACAATTCCTCATTCTACAAACACAATACATTACATCTGAACATTCTGCAATGTTGCACCCCGCTAAACACGCTCTAGAGGTGGACAATTGGAGTCACTTGCAATGAGCATCGGACCACATCCACGTAACGTATTCCTGGTAATCATTCTCCAAATTGAAATGACTCGAGATGAGCTGAAGTTAGAAATGTGTTGAAGATGAGATAACACATAGCGTCTCCTTATGCTGTTCATTCCAACTGAGTGAATCCCAGTATCTGATGATGTTCTCTCTTAAGATTTGGACATTCATTGGCTACAGAATACATTCAGGTGTTTTTCCAAGTGATTGACAAACCTGCAGTCAGTGGACCCGCCTTGCTTTGTAAACTTAACGTTGAGACTTGATGGGAGTTCAGAAATATTGTTCTTTCTCATCATATACATATATTTAATACTTTCATATTGTGCAAACCGCAACAGTTAATCCCACAGGATCAATCAAGAAAGGGTATTGAGTGTGTGTGTGTATGAGTGAAAATGAATGCTTTTGTGTCATAGCAACCCTTTTAGCACACTGGCCAATAGAAACCACAAGGTACATGAATAACAACTGCTTGATAAATAAAATCATACACATTATTACATTTTTAGGGAGCCAGCTTCCCAACAGTTTCCGGTGTTCATATTTAATGAAGCACTCTGAAAAACCTTTATCAACTTCTTTTCCATGTTTACAGGTTTTGAGTATTTTCTCATGTTGTCGTGTTTGATAAATAGTGAGATGAGACTTAAGGAAATATGACAAATTTGCCTAACAGAGTTCCGTGACACAGTATGATCCTATATACTTTTATACAATGGAATGTGGGCTGTTGCCATCTGACAGATAGACAGACAGAAAGGCGTGTCTCCATGGTAACAGAGAAGCCCACCTCCCCTCAGTCCTCCTTTCACCCTTGTAAGATAATCCTTCTTTCAGTCAGGCATCTTCCTGGCCACCTCCTTGATGGAGAGGTCTTACCATTTCCCAGGTATGGGTGTTCCGCACTCGTACCAGCCGACGTAGGTGGCGTGCGAGTTCCCTCCGATCTCGCCGAAGTTGACCGGTTCCTGACGCATAGCCCGGTAGAAACCTGAGACATGAGAGCAGAGGGAATATGAGAACCCTTCTTTTACAAATGGTTTGGAATGTGAATGGTCTTATAACATAGTCTAGAGATCAGTGTTTCCCATAGTTAACCCTGAAACAGCAAACTTCAGTAGTCATTGAAAAGTGACCAAGAACCGTGGTCATGGACACCTGTACAAGTGGTTCTCTCCCACTGATCTTTCTAATGTGTCCCCGTAAATGGCCCAGTGCTCTACCTGATCGGCTGGGTAGCTGGTCGGCCAGTTTCTGGCTGCCTGTTCGTCCGTCCAGGAAAGAATCTACAAACTGGCAGTGGTCCTCCCCATGACCAGTCTGGTCCCCGATGTTGTAGAACTTGCCTGCACAGGGTCAGAGGTCGAAGGTTATGGGTCTGTGTGAGGTTATAGGTTCAATCATTTTTGTTAGTTACACCTCATTCAAAATTCCAATGTAGCCTATAAACTCTTTATAGACGTACTACACAGAGACAAGGTAACGTAGACACAGTAAAACATAGACATACACTGAGTATACAAACATTAGGAACACCTTCCTAATATTAAGTTGAACCCCCCCTTTTGCCCTCAGAACAGCCTCAATTCGTCAGGGCATGGACTCTACAAGGTGTCGAAAGTGTTCTACAGGGATGCTGGCCCATATTGACTCCAATGCTTCCCACAGTTGTGTCAAGTTGGCAGGATGTCCTTTGGGTGATGGACTATTCTTAATTTACACACAGGAAACTGTTGAGCATGAAAAACCCAGCAGCGTTGCAGTTCTTGACAAAAACTGGTGTGCCTGGCACCTGCTACCATACCCCGTTCAAAAGCACTTACATCTTTTGTCTTCCCCATTCACCCTCTGAAAGGCACACATGACCAATCCATGTCTGATTTGTCTCAAGGCTTAAAAATCATTCTTTAACCTGTCTCCTCCCCTTCATCTACACTGATTTAAGTGGATTGAACAAGTAACATCAATAAGGGATCATACACTCTTAGATAAAGGGTTTCAAAAGGGTTCTGCGGCTGTCCCCATAGGAGAACCCTTTTTGGTTCCAGGTAAAACTCTTTTGGGTTCTATGTAGAACCAAAAGGGGTTCTTCAAAGGGTTGCCCTATGGGGACAGCCAAATAACCCTTTTTAGTTCTAGATAGCACCTTTTTTTCTAAGAGTGTAGCTTTCATCCGGATTCACCTGGTCAGTCTATGTAATGGAAAGAGCAGGTGTTCTTAATGTTTTGTACACTCAGTGTATACAAACCCTCTTACTATACTATACTGACCGTTGAGCGAGTCGCTCATGTAGATTTTGTATCTAAGGGAGTTGCACAGCTGGATGCCCACAAACTTGCGGTACCAGGTCCTCTTCACGTACTGCTTCCCGTTACACTCCGAGAAGGAATCGGCCTTGAAGGGGAACTGTGTCCAAATAGCAGCTTTACCTGGAGGCAGGAGAGAGAATAGATTTCAGGATTCATATGACACTAGGCACAGAGAACAGGACACAAACTATGGAGGAAAAATGATTGTGAACATGACATACTGAGAGTCCACTCACCTGAGACATTCTCGCTCACCCGAGGGTCCGCTACGGAGAGAAAACATCATTAGTCACACACATCAGTCCATTATTACCGCCTTAATATAGTAATAAACAATACTCGAACATGGACAATTACAGTAAATCTTAAAAACATGGTTCAGATTACCACAAAAACACATCACATTATTCTAGTTAGCACGGTGGCCTGCTGCCCTGATATGGACAGCTACATAGTCGTGTCCCTCCCAGGGTGAAACAGTCTGATTTCACTACAGGGCAAAGAGCCTTTGGAACAATCACTCCTCTTTATCAGTTATCACCACAGGGTTGGAGATCAGTCCAGCCCAGTCCCATCAATCGACTCTTATTACTGTTTGGACACAATATTGCTTTGAATAAAATTAGCTCATTGAGTTCTTCAGTGTGCATAACGGATATGATATTTTATTTTATTTTTTATTTTTGTCATTTAGCAGACGCTCTTATCCAGAGCGACTTACAGGAGCAATTAGGGTTAAGTGCCTTGCTCAAGGGCACATCGACAGATTTTTCACCTAGTCGGCTCGGGGATTAGAACCAGCGACCTTTCGGTTACTGGCACTACGCTCTTAACCACTAAGCTACCTGCCGCCCTATGAATCCCAAAATCCAGTCCATCTGTAACTATTATGTGACTATGACGTTGGATCTGTCAAATCGTTGAGCAGCTGCTCTTGATCATTGTCACGAAGCCACACCCTCCCACTCACGTTAGAAGTTTGTAACGAGAAAGTGTAGGCTATATAGAAATAATGACACTCAAACTGAAAATCATTAAACAAAATAATGAAGATTTCAATCATCCTAATCGAGGTGTAGATTACATCTCACATTCCAGTGTTCAAACTTGTTAACAAGGCTGCATGGGATTTCTCTTAATGCGACTCTGTGCAGGCAATGGCAATGTCCGCTTTAGGTACACTGAACAAAAATATAAACACAACATACAACAATTTCAAAGGTTTTACTGAGTTACAGTTCATCATATAAGGAAATCAGTCAATTTAAATAAATTCATTAGGCCCTAATATATGGATTTCACGACTGGGATACAGATATGCATCTGTTGGTCACAGACACCTTAAAAAAAAGGTGGATCAGAAAACCAGTCACTATCTGGTGTGACCACCATTTGCCTCATGCAGCACGACATCTCCTTTGCATAGAGTTGATCAGGCTGTTGAATGTGGCCTGTGGAATGTTTTCCCACTTGGAGTGAACTGGAACACGCTGTCGTACAAGTCGATCCAGAGCATCCCAAACATGCTCAATGGGTGACATGTCTTGTGAGTATGCAGGCCATGGAAGAACTGGGACGTTTTCAGCTTCCAGGAATTGTGTACAGATCCTTGCGACATGGGGCCGTGCCTTATCATGCTGAAACATGAGGTGATAGCGGCGGATTAATGGCACAACAATGGACCTCAGGATCTCATCACGGTATCTCTGTGCATTCACATTGTCATCGATAAAATGAAATTGTGTATGTTGCCCATACCATAACCCCACCGCCACCATGGGGCACTCGGTTCACAACGTTGACATCAGCAAACCGCTCGCCGACAAGACGCTGTCTGCCTACAGCCCAGTACAGTTAAAATGGAGATTCATTGATGAAGAACACACTTCTCCAGCATGCCAGTGGCCATCAAAGGTGAGCATTTGCCTACTGAAGTCGGTTACGACGCCAAACTGCAGTCAGGTCAAGACCCTGGTGAGGACGACGAGCACGCAGATGAGCTTCCCTAAGACAGTTTCTGCAGTTTGTGCAGAAATTCTTCGGTTGTGCAAACCCACAGTTTTATCAGCTATCCGGGTGGCTGGTCTCAGACGATCCCGCAGATGAAGAAGCCGGATGTGGAGGTCCTGGGCTGGCGTTGTTACACGTGGTCTGCGGTTGTGAGGCCGGTTGGACGTGCCCAAAATCTCTAAAACAACATTGGAGGTGGCTTATGGTAGAGAAATGAACATTCAATTCTCTGGCAACAGCTCTGGTGGACATTCCAGCAGTCAGCATGCCAATTGCAAGCTCCCTCAAAACTTGAGACATCTGTGGCATTGTAAAAGAGGCCTTTTATTGTCCCCAGCACAAAGTGTACCTGTGTAATGATCATGCTGTTTAATCAGCTTCTTGATATGCCACACCTGTCAGGTGGATGGATTATCTTGGCAAAGAAAAATGCTCACTAACAGGGATGTAAACAAATTTGTGCACAACAATAAGCTTATTGTGCATATGGAACATTTCTGGGATCTTTTATTTAACCTCATGAAACATGAGACCAACACTTTACATGTTGCGTTTATATTTTAGTTCAGTGTATAATGGCAGGAACCACTTGTGGATTTAACAGCTCTAACGCAGTTCCACCTCCGACACCGCCAAAACAACCGCTATGCGGATGTCGGCTAAAGTGGATCTGATTGAATAGAGCCCTGAACCTAACTATGACCAGTATGATCAGGTCGCCAAGACGAAAAAGGCATGTTGGAGTCATTAACAACGGTCTCATTGCACACCTCTGACATGCTAGACCACGGTAATAGTGAGCAGCTAATTACTTACAAAGGCTAAGCTTTCAATTTTTTTACATTTTAGTCATTTAGCAGACGCTCTTATCCAGAGCGACTTACAGGAGCAATTAGGGTTAAGTGTCTTGCTTAAGGGAACATCGACAGATTTTTCACCTAGTCGGCTCGGGGATTAGAACCAGCGACCTTTCGGTTACTGGCACAACGCTCTTACCCGCTAAGCTACCTGCCGTCCCATGAACAAGTAACTAATTAGCTACACATGTCTGAAAAGCATGTGCTATCAGTGTTTGATACACCACTTAGAGGCTAAGCAAAGCTAAAGAAAAGTATTCAAATTGAAACAGTGGGATTATTATTTTACTTTTTTACTAATTCACTAGTGCAGCTAATGGGGCTGTGTAATGCCAACAGTGGGAATTGTGGTCCTAGGTCAAGGTTCTGATCTATGATCCATTTTGCATGATTTCCATCAACAGTTACCGTTAGGATATGGGAAAGGTAAACTGATCATAGATCCATCCATGCCCATTGGGAACTTCTAAGTGTAATCAGATACATTGGCTCTACAGTGGAGTCCATTTTGTCTCTACACCTACCTGACTCTGTGTTGAACGACACTGGCTCACTGGCAGGCCCTTCCCCAAGCTCATTCTTGGGTTTCACTTTGAACTCGTAACTGAAAAAGAAAATATAAAAAGTCAGCATGGTGTTAATCCAGCTCAGTCATTTCAAAATCTCCTTTTAATATACAGTACTTTCTAATCTGATCGCCATGGTGATAGCTTTCCCAGCAAAGGAATGTCATTTTAATCTTGGATAATAAACGGGAGATTCCATGTCACAGGAGGCTGCTGAGGGGAGGACGGCTCATAACACTATGACACTTGATATTTGTATTCTCTACAGCCTTGAGTAGAGGCCATTGCTTGCTCATGCCCCCCCAAGACCTGGACCAAGACCAAACCAAGACCAGGACCAAGACCAGGATCAGGACCATGACCAAGATCAGGACCAAGATCAGGACCAAGACCAGGACCAAGACCAGGATCAAAACCAAGACCAAGACCAGGATCAAAACCAGGACCAGGACCAAGACCAGGACCAAGACCAGGATCAAAACCAGGACCAGGACCAAGACCAGGACCAAGACCAGGACCAAGACCAGGATCAAGACCAGGACCAAGACCAGGATCAAAACCAGGACCAAGACCAGGACCAAGACCAGGATCAAAACCAGGACCAGGACCAAGACCAGGATCAAGACCAGGATCAAAACCAGGATCAAAACCAGGACCAAGACCAGGATCAAAACCAGGACCAAGACCAGGACCAAGACCAGGATCAAAACCAGGACCAAGACCAGGACCAAGACCAGGATCAAAACCAGGACCAAGACCAGGACCAAGACCAGGATCAAAACCAGGACCAGGACCAAGACCAGGATCAAGACCAGGATCAAAACCAGGACCAATACCAGGATCAAAACCAGGACCAAGACCAGGATCAAAACCAGGACCAAGACCAGGATCAAGACCAGGATCAAACCCAGGATCAAAACCAGGACCAAGACCAGGACCAGGACCAAGACCAGGATCAAGACCAGGATCAAAACCAGGACCAAGACCAGGACCAAGACCAGGATCAAAACCAGGACCAAGACCAGGATCAGGATCAGGACCAGGACCAGGACCAGGACCAGGACCAAGACCAGGATCAGGACCAGGATCAAAACCAGGACCAAGACCAGGATCAAAACCAGGACTAAGACCAGGATCAAGATCAGGGCCAAGATCAGGACCAAGACCAGGATCAAAACCCGGACCAAGACCAGGACCAGGACCAAGACCAGGATCAAAACCAGGACCAAGACCAGGACCAGGACCAAGACCAGGATCAAAACCAGGACCAAGACCAGGACCAGGACCAGGACCAAGACCAGGATCCAACATCATTATTATAAACACAGTGAGCCTTCCCAACCCAACCCTGCTCCAGCAAGCCTCCACACACCACATAAAAACAAACACAGACACACACCTGCTCTCTGGTTTTAAATTCTCCACAGCAGTGTGAGTCTGGTTGGTAGTCAGGATGGAGACCTCTTCTCCATTGGGTCCTTGGGTCCTTGAAATGACCTCATATTCTGATCAAAAGAGAAGCAAATCCACACAACATGTTTAATTACATCTTTACAACCTCATTGATATCATATATATGTGATTTAAATGTGCACAGCAGTGTCTTAACGAGGGAAATATAACATTTCAAGACAGGATTTTGGTGGGGTTGACAAGGACTGGGCCCAAAGAAAGTTTTCGGAAAATATTTTGTCGGAACTCTACCTCCACGACATGTTCTTATTGTAGAGTTATCCTGATGGAGCACAGATGGAGTTTCATAATGTTATTAAAAGACCCATTGTAATAGAGTCTTATGAGTTAGGACTTCACCCTTCCATAACCTAGAGAGCTTGATGAACCTCTGGGCATGTGCTCTTCCACGCACGCACGCACGCACGCACGCACGCACGCACGCACGCACGCACGCACACACACACACACACACACACACACACACACACACACACACACACACACACACACACACACGTATACGCACACACACGTGTACGCACACAAATACACACACATACACACGTATACACACACACACACCTGTGGTGTCGTTGTCAGTCTTCTCCCAATCCAGGATAATGAAGGAGGGGCATCCCTCCACGGTCACCACAGTGACGTTGGAGGGGGATGAGCGGGGGGGTGCGGTGACGTTCTGCTCCACCCCCTCCTCCTCAGGGAAGAAGCTGAGGGAGTGTGTTATGGAACACGGCTCCTCTGGCTTCTTATCCGTCTTATAGATCACATGAGGGGCTGGAAGAGAAATTAAAGGGTTGGTGCTCAAACAATAATATCTTAAAAGACACAGAACTCTGTAGGATAATAAAAATAACATATGTCATTTAGCAGACGCTTTTATCAATCAGCATAGGCCTACATTTTACATACAGGTGGTCCCGGAAATCGAACCCACTATCCTGGCATTGCTAGCGCCATGCTCTACCAACTGAGCTACAGAGAATCACAATAGGATAATGCAGAACGATGAAAAACATTGTAACTACAGATTTATGTAAATGTTTTTCAGTGCACTTGTAATGTACTGTCACATATTGTTCTACTTCCGGGTTACAAACAGGATATTAATGCAATTAATTCTACATTGCAGCCATTGAAACAGACCTCAAGCAGCTTATGATCAGCAGTACAGTTGTATTATTGTTTATATCTCTGACATCTGTTCTCCATAGACCAGAGATCTAAGTCAGCTGGAGCTCAGCCAAGCATCTGGACACTGGATACAGGCAAGACAAATCCTAAACAACTGGTGGTAAGAGGAAGCACGAACAGCTATTGTTCTCCAGGCTATTGTCCTCAGTGATCCTCCAGCCCCTGTCCACTGTGAGTTTAGTCATGGGGGTTTGTTGAAGACTGTTATGATGCATGTGTCCTTACCTATGAAGCGCTTCTTGCCCAAGGCGTCCACGTCCGAAGCAGGCAGAGAGCTGAACACAGAGGAGTTGTCAGCCGTCTCATTACGAGTGGCTACAGAGAGATGGAGGGACGGATAATGAGATGGAGAAACAACAAAGTGTGTGCATGCTATGAGAGTCCTGTGATGATGTCAGCATTCCCTGGCAGCTCTTTCTGTCCTAAATCTCTGGCTCAGTCCTACAGTCAGCACCTGCTTTGGTCTCTCTCTCTCTCTCTCTCTCTTTCTCTCTCTCTCTTTCTCTCTCTCACTGTGCTGCCATATTTATAGACCTACAGTGTATCTAAGGCCTGTCCAAAGGTTTTCTGAAATGGGCCTCGACCAGGCATCTTGCAAATGGTTTGGGAACTATCTGTCAGACAGGACACGTGTGCTTTCTGATGGTGTCAAGTCAAGTTACCTCAATATTACAAAATGTGTCCCGCAGGGGTCGATTTTGGGACCTGTCCTCTTTACTATTTATATAAATAATATTGGTCTATCTGCAAAAACCTGTAACATTCATCTGTATGCAGATGATACCGTTATGCATGCTATTGCCCCTACTGCTGACCAGGCTATGTTAGAGCTGCAATCTGATTTCGTTGCCTTGCAGAAAGCCCTTGTTGATTTAAAATTGGTACTTAATGCAGGAAAAACGAAATGTATGTTGTGTTCTAATTCTCATAGAAATATTTCAGATGGTTTACACATTTATGCGTTGGATGGTTCTCTCATCGGGCAGATTACTGCATATAAATATCTGGGCTTTTGGATTGACAAAAATGTGACGTTTAAAAAACAAATACGGATGAGCTAGTTAAGAAGCTGAGATTTAAAGTAGGCTTCTTTTATAGAAATATATCATGCCTCTCCTTAAACAGCTGGAAGCAGATTGTACAGGCTACCTCCCTGCCAGCTCTTGATTATATGGTGACACCATTTATCAGAATGCAGCTGCCACTTCTCTAAAACCCTTGGATGCAGGGCACCATAGCTAGCTTTGCTTTATCACAGGTGACAGGTTTAATACTCATCACTGCATCATTTATCAGAATGCAGCTGCCACTTCTCTAAAACCCTTGGATGTAGTGTACCATAGAAGTGTATCACTTCATTTCTCCCTTTTTGTTTACAAAGCTCTTCTGCACAAGCTTCCAACATATCTCACTTCTCTGTTGAAGTATAAAAATACGAGGCACCAAACCTGCTCACAGGGTTGGTTAACTCTTGAGGTCCCTCGTGTCTCTACCAACCTACGTAAATCAGCCTTTAGTTTTAACGCCCCCCACGTTTGGAATAATTTACAATCCTCATTACATCTTGAATCCCTGGTGCCAATAGGGCAGTTTAGAACGCTGATGAGGAAGGAATTTACTGAGGTTTGCGAGTGTTTTGGTTGATAGTAATAATTTATTTGTGTTGTTGAAATGTAACGTATCTGTTGTATCTTATAGTTTTTTCCTGTTTTATTGAGTCATCATGTTGACTTATGACTTGTTTGTTCTCAGGTCACCCAGTCTCAATTGTGCTCCCCTGAATAAATAAAAGTAACAAACATTTTTTAAAAATACCACATACACTACATGACCAAAAGTATGTGGACACCTGCTCGTCGAACATCTCATTCCAAAATGATGGGCATTAATATGGAGTTGGTCCCCCCTTTGGTGCTATAACAGCCTCCACTCTTCTGGGAAGGCTTTCCACTAGATGTTGGAACATTGCTGCAGGAATTTCTTCCATTCAGCCACAAGAGCATTAGTGAGGTTCGGGCACTGATGTTGGGCGATTAGGCCTGGCTCGCAGTTGGCGTTCCAATTCATCCCAAAGATATTCGATGGGATTGAGGTTAAGGCTCTGTGCAGGCCAGTCAAGTTCTTCCACACCGATCTCGACAAACCATTTCTATATGGACCTCACTTTGTGCACGGGGGCATTGTCATGCTGGGGGGCCTTTCCCAAACTTTTGCCACAAAGTTGGAAGCACAGAATCATCTATAATGTCATTGTATGCTGTAGCGTTAAGATTTCCTTTCACTGAAACTAAGGGGCCTGGTGAAGCGTGATTCATCACTCCAGAGAACGCGTTTCCACTGCTCCAAAGTCTAATGGCGGCGAGCTTTACACCACTCCAGCCGACGTTTGGCATTGCGCATGGTGATTTTAGGCTTGTGTGTGGCTGCTCGGCCATGGAAACCCATTTCATGAAGCTCCAACAAACAGTTATTGTGCTGAATTTGCTTCCAGAGGCAGTTTGGAACTCGGTATTGAGTGTTGCGAGGACAGACGATTTTTACGCGTTACACACTTCAGCACTCGGCGGTCCCGTTCTGTGAGCTTGTGTGGCCTACTACTTCGCGGCTGAGCTGTTGTTGCTCCTAGAAATTTTCCACATCACAATAACCGCACTTGCAGTTGACCGGGGAACCTCTAGAAGGGCTGAATTTTGATGAACTGACTTGTTGGAAAGGAGGCATCCTATGACGGTGCCACGTTGAAATTCATTGAGCTCTTCAGTAAGGCCATTCTACTGCCAATGTTTGTCTATGGAGATTGCATGACTGTGTGCTCGATTTTATACACCTGTCAGCAACAGGTGTGGCTGAATTAGCCAAATCCACTAATTTGAAGGGGTGTCCACATACTTTTATACAGTGCATTCAGAAAGTATTCAGACCCCTTCCCTTTTTCCACATTTTGTTACGTTACAGCCTTATTCTAAAATTGATTAAATACATTATTTCCCTCATCAATCTACACACAATACCCCATAACAACAAAGTGAAAACAGGTTTATAGCAATTTTGGAAAATGTTTTAAAAATAAAAACAGAAATACCTTATTTACAAAAGTATTCAGACCCTTTGCTATGAGACTCTAAATTGAGCTCAGGTGCATCCTGTTTCCATTGATCATTCTTGAGATGTTTCCACAACTTGATTGGAGTCCACCTGTGGTAAATTCAATTGATTGGACATGATTTGGAAAGGCACACACCTGTCTATATAAGGTCCCACAGTTGACAGTGCATGTCAGAGCAAAATCCAAGCCATGAGGTCGAAGGAATTGTCAGTAGAGCTCCGAGACAGGATTGTGTCGAGGCACAGATCTGGGGGAGGGTACCAAAAAATGTCTGCAGCATTGAAGGTCCCCAAGTGGCCTCCATCATTCTTAAATGGAAGAAGTTTGGAACCACCAAGACTCTTCATAGAGCTGGCCACCCGGCCAAACTGAGCAATCGGGGGAGAAGGGCCTTGGTCAGGGGAGGTGACCAAGAACCCGATGCTCACTCTGACAGAGCTCCAGAGTTCCTCTGTGGAGATGGGAGAACCTTCCAGAAGGATAACCATCTCTGCAACACTCCACCAATCAAGACGTTATGGTGGCCAGACGGAAGCCACTCCTCAGTAAAAGGCACATGACAGCCCGCTTGGAGTTTGCCCAAAGGCACCTAAAGGACTCTCAGACCATGAGAAACAAGATTCTCTGGTCTGATGAAACCAATATTGAACTCTTTGGCCTGAATGCCAAGCGTCACATCTGGAGGAAACCTGGCATCATGCTGTGGGGATGTTTTTCAGCGGCAGGGACTAGGAGACTAGTCAGGATCGAGGGAAAGATTAACAGAGCCAAGTACAAAGAGATCCTTGATGAAAACCTGCTCCCAATCGCTCAGGACCTCAGACTGGGGTGAAAGTTCACCTTCCAACAGGACAATGACCCTAAGCACACAGCCAAGACAATGCAGGAGTGGCTTCGGGACAAGTCTCTAAATGTCCTTGAGTGGCCCAGCCAGAGCCCGGACTTGAACATCTCTGGAGAGACCTGAAAATAACTGTGCAGCGACACTCCACATCCAACCTGACAGAGCTTGAGAGGATCTGCAGAGAAGAATGGGATAAACTCCCCATATACAGGTGTGCCAAGCTTGTAGCGTCATACCCAAGAAGACTTGAGGCTGTAATCGCTGTCAAAGGTGCTTCAATAAATTACTGAGTTAAGGGTCTGAATACTTATGTAAATGTGATATTTCCATTTTTTATTTTTAATACATTTGCAAACATTTCTAAAAATCTGTTTTTGATTTGTCATTGTGGGATATTGTGCGTAGATTGATGATGGGGGGGGAAATGTGGTGTCTGAATACTTTACGAATGCACTGTACAGTTGAAGTCGGAAGTTTACATACACCTTAGCCAAATACATTTAAACTCAGTTTTCACAATTCCTGACATTTAATCCTAGTTAAAATTCCCTATCTTAGGTTAGTTAGGATCACCACTTTATTTTAAGAATGTGAAATGTCAGAATAATAGTAGAGAGAATTATTTATTTAAGCTTTTATTTATTTCATCACATTCCCATTGGGTCAGAAGTTTACATACACTCAATTAGTATTTGGTAGCATTGCCTTTAAATTGTTTAAAATGGGTCAAACATTCCGGGTATCCTTCCACAAGCTTCCCACAATAAGTTGGGTGAGTTTTGGCCCATTCCTCCTGACAGAGCTGGTGTAACTGAGTCAGGTTTTTAAGCCTCCTTGCTCGCACACGCTTTTTCAGTTCTGCCCACAAATGTTCTATAGGATTGAGGTCAGGGCTTCGTGATGGCCACTTCAATACCTTGACTTTGTTGTCCTTAAGCCATTTTGCCACAACTTTGGAAGTATGCTTGGAGTCATTGTCCATTTGGAAGACCCATTTGCGACCAAACTTTAACTTCCTTACTGATGTCTTGAGATGTTGCTTCAAAAATCCACATAATTTTCCTTCCTCATAATACTATCTATTTTGTGAAGTGCACCAGTCCCTCCTACAGCAAAGCACCCCCACAGCATGATGCTGCCACCTCCGTGCTTCACGGTTGGGATGGTGTTCTTCGGCTTGCAAGCGACCCCCTTTTTCCTCCAAACATAACGATGGTCATTATGGCCAAACAGTTCTATTTTTGTTTCATAAGACCAGAGGACATTTCTCCAAAAAGTACGATCTTTGTCCCCATGTGCAGTTGCAAACCGTAGTCTGGCTTTTTTATGGTGGTTTTGGAGCAGTGGCTTCTTCCTTGCTGAGCGGCCTTTCAGGTTATGTCGATATAGGACTCGTTTTACTGTGGATATAGATACTTTTGTACCTGTTTCCTCCAGCATCTTCACAAGGTCCTTTGCTGTTGGGGCGGCAGGTAGCTTAGTGGTTAAGAGCGTTGTGCCAGTAACCGAAAGGTCGCTGGTTCTAATCCCCAAGCCGACTAGGTGAAAAATCTGTCAATGTGCCCTTGAGCTCCTGTAAGTCGCTCTGGATAAGAGCGTCTGCTAAAATGTAATGTAAATGCTGTTGTTCTGGGATTGATTTGCACTTTTCGCACCAAAGTACGTTCATCTCTAGGAGACAGAACGCGTCTCCTTCCTGAGCGGTATGATGGCTGCGTGGTCCCATGGTGTTTATACTTGCGCACTATTGTTTGTACAGAAGAACGTGGTACCTTCAGACGTTTGGAAATTGGTCCCAAGGATGAACCAGACTTGTGGAGGTCTACAATTTTTTTTCTGAGGTCTTGGTTGATTTCTTTTGATTTTCCCATGATGTCAAGCAAAGAGGCACTGAGTTTGAAGGTGGGCCTTGAGATACATCCACAGGTACACCTCCAATTGACTCAAATTATGTCAATTAGCCTATCAGAAGCTTCTAAAGCCATGACATAATTTTCTGGAATTTTCCAAGCTGTTTAAAGGCACAGTCAACTTAGTGTATGTAAACTTCTGACCCACTGGAATGGTGATACAGTGAATTATAAGTTAAATAATCTGTCTTTAAACAGTTGTTGGAAAAATTACTTGTGTCATGCACAAAGTAGATGTCCTAACCGACTTGCCAAAACGATAGTTTGTTAACAAGACATTTGTGGAGTGGTTGAAAAACGAGTTTTATTGACTGCAACCTAAATGTATGTAAACTTCCGACTTCAACTGTATATATATATTGTATATTCTTATAAACACAAGAACATTCATCATTGAACCGTACCATTCAAGGCCGGGGCGATGGTTGTGGTCTTTTGTTTGGCGGGCTTAGCCGTAACCAGAGGGAAAGGATTCAAGATGGATGCCTTGTCTCCCTGCTTCAGGTCTATGGGCATATCTGAGGACAGAGGGGAGAGAACACAGCTCAGTCATGTAAGCTACAGATACAGTTGTGATCATCTGCTATGACCTCACCCAGCCAGGTGTCTCTCTGTTGGTTTTCCTGCTGAGGGAAAATATATTAAATATGTGTGTTGCATAATTGTGTTGGTGTTATGTAAGAGAAGTCAGTCAGAACAACACACACATACTGCACACATACACACAGGCACACATACATACTGGCATGAGCGCACTCACACACACACGCACACACACACTGGTGTTGCGTTTAAAGCTGTGTGTGTATTCTTCAGAGAAGTGCAAGGTGCTTTAAAACTTAACTGAGGGAAGGAAGGTTGTTAGAATATAATCATCAAGATGATGGCAAAATGAAGAAGTCGGTGCAAAACTGGCAACACTTTGGTGAAGTATTCAGTAGCCAAAACAGTTTTCAGTGCTGCCCTCACCCTTGTTCCCTGTTTTCCCAACCAGGTTGGGCCTCTTGTTGACAGGAAGAGATGGACGCAGGACTGCAGGGGAGACTGGGAAATAGAGGCCATAGCAGGGTTAGGAACTACATATTTGGAGGCTGCTGGAGTGCACAGTTGAAAGGCCTATTAACTCATAACTGAGGACAGATATTGTGCTTTTGAAAAAACTGAAAAGGCAAAGAGGGATGAAGAAGAGAGAAGTCGCAGTGTCAACTGACACACTGGAGAGGAGATGGTGATGGAGGAGAGTGCTAACAGAAGCAATGCCATACAAACAGGCCCAACAGATGTTGAGAACTCTAATACATTGTGCAGCCATAGGCTATGACTAACACCACGTCAACTCTTAATAACCTTCAACCATAAACCTAGCTGTCATATAAAGAACACAAGAACAGAGATCAGAAGAAACCTAAAAACCATACGAGGATTCTAAGAAAAGATCAGGAAGACTGAGGCCTAGATTAAATCAGATCAAGCGTTTACCGGGCAATAGCCGACACAGCTGATATGTTGGCGGTGTCGGAGATGGAACTGCATTCAAGGTGGAACTGCAGCTGTCAAATCGATGAGCAACTGCTCTTGATTATTGCCACAAAGCCACACTGTCCCACTTGCGTTAGAAGTTCAGAACGAGAAAGTGTAGTCTATATACTTTAGAAATAATTACGCTCAAATTGAAAATCATTAAACGAAATAATGAAGATTTCAATCATCCTAATCGAGGTGCAGATTATATCACACATTCCACTGTTCCAACTTGTAAACAAGGCTGCATGGGCTTTCTCTTAATGTGACTCCGTGCAGCCAATGCCAATGTCCGCTTTAGGTATAATGCCACAGGAGCTCTAACGCAGTTCCACCTCCGACACCGCCAAAACAACCGCTATGCGGATGTCGACTAAAGCAGATCTGATTGAATAGACCCCCGAGACACCATAACATTTTATGCATGTTCTTATATCTTTTAGATGAAAAGCAAGAAACCTGGTCTCAATTAATCCTCTGCTACAGCCAAGCCAAAATTCTTCACAATCCCTGTATTGTTCCTATTCCAGAAACTAAGGACAGGATCAAACTAAACACAACCCAGGGAGTGAGGCGGACGCCAGCTCCCTCTAAATGATGTTCTTTTAAAGTCTGTTGGAGCTTTAGCAGGCTGGACTAATATTAGGGGCAAAGCTCTGAGATGAAGACTCTGGAGTATCAAACTCAGAACAGGCCACTGAGACTGAACTCAGATCAACTATTAAGCAATCCAGTTCAGGAAATTCTCCCTGATTATCTTTACTCCTGGCCAAACTGAGAGGTTTGGCAACCCTAGTGCAGGTCTCATTGAGTAAATGCACTGACTGGACATGCGTCATCTCTCCATACCATGGACTTTGATGTGGTAGACACTATCTGACTGTGATAGTGGCAGTTCTTTGAATGCTTGGGAACCTGGTTCATTCTATTCACTGTAGCTTATGTCTATAGCTCTGACCACCCAGCATGCAGCCCGGGAGGCCCAAAATCACGTCATGTCATTTCCACTTGGCCCTCTCCTCTCTCAAGAGAATGATTAGAGGTAGTGTTCTCCTCTATGGTATCTAATGTTCCTAAGCCCTCCTTGTCAGGACTAGACCCTTTCATAAATATTACCCCTGGCCTATGTCACCCCCCCAACACATACAAAATATTAACTTGGCTTGTGTCGACCTCCTGACCCAGCCGGATCTGACCCTGCATGCCTGCCACTCTTTCAGGGGTAAATCAGACTGAGCTCCATACCTTAGTGGGGCTACAGAGACCAGACAAGGATAAGTAGAACTTGAAGCCAAGGGTGGGAAAGTCCTGGAGAGCCACAGTGTGTGCCGCTTCAGCCTAAATAAAATGTACATTTTGTGTGTAAAACCTTATTGCTCCTTAATAGCTTTTGTTGACTGCTCATTGGGTGATGGGGATCAGTGTTGTGATGTCATCAGGAAGCTCTGTTTATCATCCTGAACCCTACAGCTGGTTATGGGAGAACCAGATTACTCACAACACCCCACAAAACACTCACTGGTTTCTTTGGGTGACAAACACATCACCGCTGCACTGGTTTACAACAGCAGTGACACACACACACACACACACACACACACACACACACACACACACACACACACGCTCCCACGCACACACACACACACACACACACACACACACACACACACACACACACACACGCACACACACGCACACACACACACAGACACACACACACACACACACACACACACACACACACACACAGACACACACACACACTGCTTTGAAGTGTGAGCTTTACCAGCAGTAGAGTGTTGTGTGTGCTGGTTTCTGTCAGACTCCTCTGGCAAGAGTGTTTAAAACACTGTGCTTTAGGTTTGCCCAGAACAATTTTCCCAGAGAAAATATTTTCCACTGTTTTACATAATTACTGTTATACTTGTTGCAACATATACTGGTGAAAATCAAGGTCACTATCCACTCTCAAAGCAGAGGGCTCAAAACACTGTAAGGCCTATATAAACTATTTAGAGCACATTCACAGTTGAACAACATCAAATCAAACATGAGATGTGCAATGTGCAAGACATTAAGATACAGAACACAGATATAACCAATCCATCCAGTATGGAATTCACCCTGAGCAACACATGCTTCAGGAGGTGGATGGGACCATATAAATAGGAGACAAATAAACCCAAGACAGACAGACAGAGACAGACAGAGAGAGACAGAGACAGAGACAGAGACAGACAGAGAGACAGACAGACATACACCACTGACAGACAGACAGAGAGAGAGAGAGAGAGAGAGAGAGAGAGAGAGAGAGAGAGAGAGAGAGAGAGAGAGAGAGAGAGAGAGAGAGAGAGAGAGAGAGACAGACAGACAGACAGACACAGAGACAGAGACAGACACAGAGACAGAGACAGAGACAGACAGAGAGACAGACAGACATACACCACTGACAGACAGACAGAGAGAGAGAGAGAGAGAGAGACAGACAGACAGACAGACACAGAGACAGAGACAGAGACAGAGACAGACAGACAGACAGACATACACCACTGACAGACAGACAGACAGACAGAGAGAGACAGACAGAGAGAGACAGACAGACAGACAGACAGACAGACACCACTGACAGACTGTTTAGACACATCATAATTCACGACTACATCAATGATTTACTTTTGCAGTTCATTAGAAACCAAAAAGTGCAAATATGGGAATAATGTTGCTGTGGGGACATTTGAAATGTAATAATTTTTCATTGGTAGTTCAGATTGGTTTTTGTATGACAGGCAGACGAAGAGTGTTTTTAATTCAGTAGAGCTGCTTCCAGCTCCTTGAAGACCTCTGAAACTGTACCAGTTTCACAGAAACACAAACACCGGCTGAGACTGAAGCAGAAACTGAAGCCAACAACTGGTTATAGTGAAATGTAGGTGTGGACATTGGTGACTGTGGTCATTTTTGGCTTGAGATGTAACACATTTTCGAGTAAATCATGCATTGATGTCAATGGGAGATTTGTGCGTAAATTCTAACCATGCTCCCAGATCTCAAGTTACTGTAGGATTCGGTCTGTAGTGATACGATCAGAGGGGGAGGATTCTTCTTCAGTCTCAGTCATATTGACAGTTAAAACGTGGACAAACACACCTGCAGATTCAGACCCACACCAACAATAACAGGCACAACACGCGAATGGACGGTGATGCAGTCGGACAGACAGGCTGCCCAATAAGAATGGACAGTCACACGGACAGACAGACAAGCTGGCCAATCTTAGGACAGGGACAAGTTGTGGCTTAAGCGCATGGAGGGCTTGCTGCGGGGAACATAAAACAAAATGGCATCTCTCGGGGGAGATGGGTTAGTGGGTGAGAGACACACTGAGAAGTAACGATGATCTCTGTTTTTTACCCAGTCGGTTTCCGGACCAGACTGCAGGTTTGGGAAGAGCAAGGCCCTTGTGGTGCTCCCCGTCGGCTGTTGGAGGGAGAAGAGGGCTCAT
>NC_140003.1:37896131-37978047 GCF_964263955.1 Coregonus lavaretus | reverse complement strand
ACAGACGTGATACGCACCCCAAAGAGGAGGGCTCTGAGTATGGGTGGATGTGTCAGAGCGTAAGACTACAGACATATGAGGGGAGGGAGAGAGGGAGAGGGAGGAAAGACAAGGAGTTTTGGAGAGATGTACTCACGATCTGGACTCACACACAAATGCAAATGTTCATCCAAAAACCTTGGCAGAAATTATTAAGCCTACACATTATCTGACCCACACTCTGGACCAAGACCCCATGACACCCAGAATGATTTGTGAGGAGAGAGAGAGAGAGAGAGAGAGAGAGAGAGAGAGAGAGAGAGAGAGAGAGAGAGAGAGAGAGAGAGAGACAGAGACAGAGACAGAGAGAGAGAGAGAGGAATATAAGAAGTAGACGGGAAGGAGGAGGAAGAGGAAAACATTGCTCCATTACCCCCTTGTGTGACGGAGGGGAGGGAGGAGTTGGTGTTGTTGTTCCTGGGTAGAGAGAGAGGTCTGATGCCATTAGGGGTGGAGTAGAGAGAGACGCGACCACGAGGCAACGTTGTGTTCCTGGCTGCCGTGGCAATGGCAGAGCCTATAGGAGAGCGAAGCTCGGTGGGGGTCAAAGGTCTCAGGAAGCTGGTATCTATATGAACAGAGAGAGGGGCAGTAAGAGGGGTTAGAGAGAGAGGGGGTCCGATCCCATGGAGACAAGGTTCAAAGGTCATTCAGGTGAGATGGTAGGAGCCCTGGATGGAAAAACAAATGAATGAGTAAGTGGATACATGGTTGAATGAAAGATGAAGTCAAGGAAAGGAAGAGTGAAGTGAAAAGAATGGATGGTGATACGAAATTTATTTTCCATGAAAGATGGATGATTTAATGCCAGTGAGACCAAACTATCCAGTGTTTGAATGATCAGGGATGGGGTGAGTGTGGTGGAGTAAGGATGAGATGGATAGGCAAGGGTGATGGAGAGATGCAGGGGTATAGGTGTACAGTTTGTTGTAATGTGATTGTAGGAGGGAGAAGGGGTTCAGAGTGCAACACAGACAGCTTCAACCAATAGTAACAGTGTGCGGACTGATGAAAATAGTATTATGGGTAAGCTATGAGGTCATACAATAATTGACTGATGGAGAACAGACGTGACCAATGAGAGCTTTGGGTTTCATGAGGTTGGATGACAACAGAGATGGTGATAGGACAAAATGGTGTCATCGTTACCCCGGGTGTTACTATTGGCCCTCTCAGTGGCGAGGGCGGGTCTTGGCAGAGGTTGTCCCACCTGATATTGGCTGGGAGCTGTGTGAGAGAGAACTTTATTTTTTATCAGAGGATCAGACGTTCGGACTCAATGATCCATTATACATGTTTTTATTTCTCTGTTACAGCCTAGGTGAGTGGAGAGAGCAGGGTCTTTACCCTTGGGGGTCTGTAGGTTCTGGGTGACCTTAGCAGGCTGTTGGGGCTGGGCCTGAGGCTCTGGCTGGGGTCTGGCCTGTTGGGGTCTGGCCTGTTGGGGTCTGGTCTGTTGGGGCTGGGCCTGAGGCTGGGCCTGAGGCTGGACCTGTTGGGGTCTGGCCTGTTGGGGTTTGGTCTGTTGGGGTCTGGCCTGTTGGGGTCTGGTCTGTTGGGGTCTGGCCTGTTGGGGTCTGGTCTGTTGGGGCTGGGCCTGAGGCTGGGCCTGAGGCTGGGCCTGAGGCTGGACCTGTTGGGGTCTGGCCTGTTGGGGTTTGGTCTGTTGGGGTCTGGCCTGTTGGGGCTGGGCCTGAGGCTGGGCCTGAGGCTCGGGCTGGGGTCTGGCCTGTTGGGGTCTGGCCTGTTGGGGCCTGCCCTGGGCCGGTCCCCTGTGTCTCTCTTCGTTACGATGGGGGTTAGGCACAGGGGCTGCGGCGGAGGCGGAGGCCAGGGGAAGGGTGGGGGAGGGCATAAGCTGGGGGGAGGCATGGGGGAGGGTGGGGGAGGGTAATGGGAGGGGAGGGGAGGGGAGGGTGGGGGAGGCCCGAGGGAAGGTGGGGGAGGCACGGGGGATGGTGGGGGAGGCACGGGGGATGGTGGGGGAGGCACGGGGGAGGGTGGGGGCGTTACGGGTGATGTCCACGGAGGGAGAGGAGGCAATTCTGATCTGGTCTGCTCGTCCTGGAGAGAGGAGAGTAGAACATTGAGGCCATAGAAATATAATCTTATAGAACAGACAGTGCACCAAGGACAGGTCTTTGACACTGGAAAAAGAAGAGGAAAAATGTGAATGGCTTAGAGAAACTATAGAATCCATTGACAGATAAAATAAAAGAACCATAGAGAATAGATAGCAATGCTCCCTGATAACCAGGCTGATACGTGTTTCCGACTTGGGCTGGGGAAAGCTTATCCTGGACCTCAACCAGCACAAAACGGATATAAACCTTTACCTGGCATGAGGTTGATACAGAGGGTTGGATTTCAAAGGAGCTGAGCCCATATGGAGCAGTTTGCAGTGTAAAGACCGCGTTACTACACACAAACGCAGCTACCAGGCTACCAGGACAAGGACAACTGTGAGTGTCTGCTGTCCATAATGCATTTGTCTGTGTGCTTTTGGAGGACTGTGAACCATGAGGTTTTAACAGGGCTAGGGTTGATCCCCTAGTGTTAGGATTTTAACGACCATCTCTAATTGATTGTTCAATCCAATCAGGTACTTTACCTCGACTCCCATGGGGAGAGAAAAGAGAAAGAAAGGGAGAGAGAGAGAGAGAGAGAGAGAGAGAGAGAGAGAGAGAGAGAGAGAGAGAAGAAGGGGAATGTTGTAGAGGAGTAGAGAACATGACATTCCAGGGTTTTAGTGTCACTTCTCAAGTTTATGGCCAGGTAATATTGCTGCTACCACATTTAGGGCCAGGTGGAGGGGCTTTTGGGGGGTGGATGTGGTGTAGTTATGCAATAAACGTAATGAGTGAAAAGCACATCACCAATAAATGTATTGTTGTTATTAAAGACATGCTTCGGTACTTTGGCGACTAAGAAAGCATTTTCTAAACCTCCTGCTTTGGGCTGGATGTGTCACTGTGTAGTTCATACATGCATAATATATGAGCAGAATTATTGTCTCACCTCAATTAGCTAAGAAATCCCTAGTTTGAAAGTCACTGTTTTCTTGAAGCTGTGCCGTGCCATTTTCCTTACTTTTCCCACCATGTGGCCCAGCCCCCTAGCAATTCGAGTTCTAGCCAATGAGCTTCAGCCCTTCGAATTTGAGTGACAGCTAGCAAGAGGCCTGCCCAGAATTATCCAATGAGGTTGCAGGGCGTGCCAAACAGCTCAGTGGACATAGCAGAGAGAGAGAGATGCCGATTTTAGGTGCTAGTCGGAACGAGGAAACTCTGACATTTCCGACATGCTAACTGGTTGTAGTTATACACGTGCCGCGTTCAATGAATCAGCAAGTCAGAAATGTCAGAGTTCCCTAGTTCCGACTAGCATATGAACGCTGCAATAGAGAGAGCAATGACGTGGCGCACATATCTGGACAAATTTCACTTAGTAGGTCATTTTCGGGACCACTTTAGGCTCGTGAGTGCTATTTTCAGAACTGCTGTCTAAAATGTATACAAAAGTACTGGATAATCTCTTTAAGATATTTTAAGGGATGATGTTGAGAGCATAGTATCCTTTTTGTTGCTACTTTATCATGCAGACTGGATTGGACACCTTCTACACTGTAACATGCTACTTTATCATGCAGACTGGACTGAACACCTTCTAGACCAGTGGTATTCAAACCTCTTCAGTGGGTACCCCATTTTTTCCTGCATAATTTCTGGGGACCCCATTTTTTCCCCAAGAATTGCTCGCAACCCCATCCCACCCCAAATCTAATGAGTAGGGGTCACTAGGGGTCGTAACCCCGACTTTGAATACCACTGTTCTAGACTGTAATATGGTACTTTATCATGCAGACTGGACAAAACACCTTCAAGACAGAAACTTGCTGAAAGCAAAGCACCATGGGTTAAAATAATGATTCTAAATTAACAGTTGTGTGTAGAATGTTTTAAAAGTCTTGAAATCAACAGATGTGGGATACATATGGTATAAGATGCTGATGGAAACATGGACAACTGGATGGACAGAGAGTAAAGAAGTGAGACACAGATAGAGGAAGAGCGAGAAAGACGATTTACTTGTTTGTGGGACGTGACTGACGAGAAACACACTGAGTGAACAAGCAGCGCTTATGCAACGTGCTCAAAAGTTCAAAGGTCGTTCTCACCTGGACCAACCAACCACGTGGCTAGGCCATGCTGCCGTGGCAACCTACCTCCGCCTCCATGGGGACCAATTGTCTGAGGCAGTATTAGAACTTTTAGCCATCTTCTCCAGAGATCCGGATGAGGGGCTTTCTACTTACTGTACTTAGTGCATGCCAAATTACTCATGCAGCCAATCATAAAAGAAAATCCCTCTGAAATAGCATCCACCCACCCAGCCTTTCATTGGCTGCAGCCAAGCTGACTGACTGTTAAGCCGTCCTGTCTTGTCAGGGAGTAAAGTGTCTGTTTGTTTACCGGTTGGCTCGTTCTGCATCATAGGCATTGTGGGTCTTGGAGAGGACAGGAAGTGCTGTCTATTGGCTGAGGTTGGCGCTGAGGAACATAACAAACTTTAAGAACAACACACAATCTGTGGAGAGAAACGTGATGTCCTACTACAGGATATAAATGGTGAAATGGTGTCAATGCTTTCCTGAGGAAAAGAAAGAGACATGAAAAGTGTAAGATTGAAAAAGACTTCAAGGTCAAGAAGGAATAAGGTCAAGAAGGAATAAGGTCAAGAAGGAATAAGGTCAAGAAGGAATAAGGTCTAAAAGGAATAAGGTCAAGAAGGAATAAGGTCAAGAAGGAATAAGGTCAAGAAGGAATAAGGTCTAGAAGGAATAAGGTCAAGAAGGAGAGATCATGGGACATAGTTGCATGGCTCATTACCGAAGGTGGTCCTTGGAGCCATAGGGGTCCTGAAGAGGGTTCTGCCCTGGCTCCTGTTATGGACAGCTAAACAGAAGGAGGGGACAAACATCAACAGCTATCATCACTTTGCCAGCCTGGAGTTTCCCAATGTGGCTGCTGTGAGGAGGAATTACATTCCCAGTGTATTGGCTCTGTTCATTGTATTACAGTAGAGTATGTATGGGTTTAGTGTATTACAGTGCAGTATGTATGGGCTCAGTGTATTACAGTGCAGTATGTATGGTTCAGTGTATTACAATGCAGTATGTGTGGGTTCATTGTATTACAGTGTCGTATGTATGGGCTCAGTGTATTACAGTGCAGTATGTATGGGCTCAGTGTATTACAGTGCAGTACGTATGGGCTCAGGGTATTACAGTGCAGTATGTATGGCTTCAGTGTATTACAGTGCAGTATGTATGGGCTCAGTGTATTACAGTGCAGTATGTTTGGGCTCAGTGTATTACAGTGCAGTATGTTTGGGATCAGTGTATTACAGTGCAGTATGAATGGGCTCAGTGTATTACAGTGCAGTATGTAAGGGTTCAGTGTATTACAGTGCAGTATGTAGGGGCTCAGTGTATTACAGTGCAGTATGGGTTCAGTGTATTACAGTGCAGTATGTATGGGCTCAGTGTATTACAGTGCAGTATGTTAGGGTTCAGTGTATTACAGTGCAGTATGTATGGGCTCAGTGTATTACAGTGCAGTATGTGTGGGTTCAGTGTATTACTGTGCAGTATGTATGGGCTCAGTGTATTACAGTGCAGTATGTATGGGCTCAGTGTATTACAGTGCAGTATGTATGGGCTCAGTGTATTACAGTGCAGTGTGTTTGGGCTCAGTGTATTACAGTGCAGTATGTATGGGTTCAGTGTATTACAGTGCAGTATGTATGGGCTCAGTGTATTACAGTACAGTATGTGTGGGTTCAGTGTATTACAGTGCAGTATGTATGGGTTCAGTGTATTACAGTGCAGTATGTATGGGCTCAGTGTATTACAGTACAGTATGTGTGGGTTCAGTGCATTACAGTGCAGTATGTATGGGTTCAGTGTATTACAGTGCAGTATGTATGGGCTCAGTGTATTACAGTGCCGTATGTATGGGCTCAGTGTATTACAGTGTAGTATGTATGGGTTCAGTGTATTACAGTGCAGTATGTATGGGCTCAGTGTATTACAGTGCAGTATGTATGGGCTCAGTGTATTACAGTGCAGTATGTATGGGCTCAGTGTATTACAGTGCAGTATGTATGGGTTCAGTGTATTACAGTGCAGTATGTATGGGTTCAGTGTATTACAGTGCAGTATGTATGGGCTCAGTGTATTACAGTGCAGTATGTATGGGTTCAGTGTATTACAGTGCAGTATGTATGGGTTCAGTGTATTACAGTGCAGTATGTATGGGCTCAGTGTATTACAGTGCAGGTTGTATGGCCTAAATTAAGTACAAAGATGATTTAAAAAACATTGACAGCCCTAGCAAGCATTTATCTTGCTGATCACATTAACGTTACCATCATAGGCAACATGTGTGTACAGTAGACAGGTACACAGTGGCTGTCATCTTCTCTGGTCACCTGGAATAAACCCTGTGGTTATCAGAAGGAAGATTAGGTGACTATAACATGGAATTAATGATGATGAAGTCCTGTCGGCAGAGTCGTAATTCAGACGTCCTGTTAAAATTATTTCAGTGCTGGTTCCTCAGAACAGGGTTCAGTGAGGAGGGGTGAAACAGAAGTTTCGGAAGGGAGAGTGATAAATCATCATGTCCTGTACAGTCTTTGACCAAACCAGGAGCATGTGTGTATGTGCGTGCGTGTGTATGTGTGTGTGTGTGTGTGTGTGTGTGTCTATTGGCTTACCGTGACGAGGAGGGAAGAAGGCCCGTGGCATGTTGGCCGTTTTCTGTTAGGAGAGGGAAAGAAAGAGAAAGATGAGGGAGAGAGAGGGGGAAGGGGTTACGATAGCGAGGTCAGCCATGATACTGTATCCTATGATCACTGAACATGACACAACAATGATAATATGAAGAGCTACCTACTTCACTCATTTACTTCACTCAATCCAGTCAGTGTCTGTCTCTCTCCTCTCCTCTCCTCCTTATCTGGCTATGGTCCTATCTACTGGTCTTGGCTATGGCTAGCTGCTCATTTTGCTTTTTTCCACTAAGGAGCAGGATGGAAAGAAAGAAGCTCCATGCATCTCTAATATTACACTGTAGACCTACTAAAGACAGACTATAGCACACTACAGACTAGAGTGCACTACAGATTAGAGCACACTACAGACTAGAGCACACTACAGACTAGAGCACACTACAGACTAGAGCACACTACAGATTAGAGCACACTACAGATTAGAGCACACTACAGACTAGAGCACACTACAGATTGGAGCTCACTACAGACTAGAGCACACTACAGATTAGAGCACACAACAGATTAGAGCACATTACAGATTAGAGCACACTACAGATTAGAGCACACTACAGACTAGAGCATACTACAGATTAGAGCACACTACAGATTAGAGCACACTACAGATTAGAGCACACTACAGACTAGACCACACTACAGACTAGAGCGCACTACAGATTAGAGCACACTACAGACTAGAGCACACTACAGACTAGAGCACACTACAGATTAGAGCACACTACAGATTAGAGCACACTACAGACTAGAGCACACTACAGATTAGAGCACACAACAGATTAGAGCAACCTACAGACTAGAACACACTACAGATTAGAGCACATTACAGATTAGAGCACACTACATATTAGAGCACACTACAGATTAGAGCACACTACAGACTAGACCACACTACAGACTAAAGAGCACTACAGATTAGAGCACACTACAGACTAGAGCACACTACAGATTAGAGCACACTACAGACTAGAGCACACTACAGACTAGAGCACACTACAGATCAGAGCACACTACAGATTAGAGCACACTACAGACTAGAGCACACTACAGATTAGAGCACACTACAGATTAGAGCACACTACAGACTAGAGCACACTACAGATTAGAGCACACTACAGATTAGAGCACACTACAGATTAGAGCACACTACAGATTAGTGCACACTACAGATTAGAGCACACTACAGATTAGCACACACTACAGATTAGAGAACACTACAGACTAGAGCACACTACATATTAGAGCACACTACAGACTAGACCACACTACATATTAGAGCACACTACAGACTAGACCACACTACAGATTAGATAGAGCACACTACAGATTAGAGCACACTACATACTAGAGCACACTACAGTTTAGAGCACACTACAGACTAGAGCACAAAAGCACATTACAGACTTACTAAGGTAAACCACAAACTTTCTACAGCACTCTCACCGCAGAAACAATGCACATTCACTAAAGCAAGAGTAATGAGTGCAGGACGTACCACAGGCGTCAGAGGGGTCCTTGGTCTGTAAGGTTTCTGCATGGCCTTCTCTGAAAAGACAACCACAACACAAAAATAATGATTAACTGGAACTAGTAGAATACATGTTACTGGTATTGGACCATAAGGAATATATATAGAAAACATGTGATATGTGTAAGATACTGACAGACTCAGTGCTGCATCCATTTTGGGATGAGTTTGAAGGGGGAATGATTTGAACGATGCACCATGGAAGGAAAGAGAGGAAGGGTTTAAGTGACGTACCCATGTTGGTATTGTGGATGACTGGCTTGCTCCACACTCCGCTGCGTTCCTTGTTGTTGGGTTGGACACCGAACTCATAGGCCGTGTTGGGCTTCAGGTTGTCGATGACCATGTCGCTGGTAGGGCACATCTGTTGAGTCCACTTCCTGTTCCTCTCACGGTAACGCACCGTGTAGTGCCTGTGTCAACACAGACAGAACACAACATTGTTCATTATCACACATTTTCATCAGTAGTTTTAGAACATTGTGTATTGTGTAGTGACTGTGTCAACAAACATAGAATTGAATAGAAATGTCAGACATTGTGTAGTAACATGGATATTACAGCCTGATGGCACAGTTTCTAGGGACTAATTTGTAACACAATGGCTTGTTATGAGCTGTGACAGTCTGTCCACCATTTTGTGTCAGTGACTGCCATGAGTGTCAGTGACTGCCATGAATGCAGAGCTGTAAGTTCTAGTTTCCTGGTTGAGAAGTGCTGTGCAGGCCAGGGTCGTGTGCGACATTATAGTATTTAAAAAGCCAGTAGGGACTTTAGAGTGGGCTGTGAGCAGAGCAGGGTGAGGTCAAGCTTTCCAATGGGTTTTCCAAAGCTCCTCTCTCCACTGAGAGAGAAGAGGGGAAGTTTAGAGAAGTACAGTTGGTTGATGTGTAGGATGAGGATCACTCCACCACTACTAAACACCTGTGCCCTCCCTCTACTGCCTCCCTGGGGGAACAATGTGTTGCAGTTATACCAGATGTTTAACGCTGTCTGTTGTGTATGACATACCGTAAGTGTGAGTTTGAGTGAAATACGTCTTTGTTTTTCTCAAGCTGTGAAAATAATCTCCTTAGTGTGGTGGGACTCGCTGTGTGCTTTTTGGCCCATCTGAGCACCCTTACTGCCCTGTGTCTCTGTAGACAGAGAGCAACATGACGAACCAGCACTGGAATGGGAACAACATGAACCTCTGTAGGCGGGCTGGGACGTGGGCTGTGTACCCATAACCCCCTCACTGGCTCACTCTGCTGAGCGTGCACGTTTGTGCGTCCTTACGTGTGTGTGTGTGCTAACTCACCCATCCTCCAGGCAGTCGTTCATGATGTTCCCCTCGTAGGGCGTCTTGAGGAAGGTCCCCCAGGACAGCATCACCGAGGTGGGGGTCACGGACCCAATCACCAGGTGCAAGGGCTTCTCCAGGTTCACCTTGCCTGGGGAGTCACAGGGGTCAGAGTTCAAAGGTCAACCTCGTCAGATTCAAAGCAATGGGCATAAATAAGAAAAGAGTCAATGTAATCTATCAAATTATTACTGGTAACACTTAGAGTTGGTGCATGTGCAGTACCTGTGCACTGTTTCTTCACATCGTTGACTGGGATGGGCTGGACAGCAATCAGATACTTGGGCTCCGCATCTGGAAGAGAGATTCAGGGTTTAGCCCTGCTAGCAGAAGAAAGGTTGTTAATGAATGTCTCTGAAGTTGATCGCTCCATAGCGTTGAATTTGCATGTTCTCATACGTTACCTGACCGAACATTCCAGACAGGAACAGGAAAAGCTGTCTTGAAAAGGAGGCTTGAGGGTGAGGTGTGTGTGTGCAAGCATTTACATGTGTTTAGGTGTGTGTGTTGTAAGGGTGTTGGAGGAGTAAAAGTGAGTCTGCACAGATGTGTTCTCTGTCAGTGATGCATAGAATCAAACTATGACTAAAACGTGAAGATAAAACACATGTGTGCCAGAGCACTCTACCTCAAAGGCTCAAATATTTTTATTCCTATGGAAGACCTGCATGGCATCATTCACAGTTCATGGGGCATAATCATGCAATCATACATAACATACAAAACACACACACACAAACGGCTCACCGATCTCGGTCTCGTAGGGCAGTCCGTTCTCTGGGAGTTGGATGAACTGTTTAGAGAACATACTGCTGCCGTAGCCCAAGATGTAGCCCTCCAGCTTGGTGTCACCGTTGGGACGGACAAACTTCATCACGATGGTGTCACCTGTAGCGTTGATCCTCACCTTCATGTTCTGACGTCTCACTGGGGGGAGAGGAGAGTATACAGTAGTCAGCATGGTGGGCACACACACATGCACACACACACACGCACACACACACACACTGGGCACAATGTATGCCTTTCCTCCTAGACTACAGATACAGACAGAGTAGGCTTTGAATTGGACCAATGACAGTTCTACGACTGGCTTTGTTTACATATACAATGTGAACAAGAAGCTAATTTGCAAACAGAGGGCTTGTGTTTATGTTACGGCCCAAATTGTTTTGTTGGATGATACATCACAATAATCGATTGCAGACACACACACACACACGTACCCACGCACCCACCCACCCACGCACCCACCCACCCAAGCACACACACACAGTACTGGTTCTGGTTTCACTGGTGTTTACTGGTAGTAAACAGGGACTGAAGCTTGGGGTGTGACTCGTTTCAGGAAACTAGACTTATGTCGCACGTCACAGGAGAGGCATTTGAACATAAACATTACTTTTTTATCAAAATGCGTTTTTGGGGCAGAAATGCCTTCTGGAACATGTAAACTTTCAATGCCTTAAAAACAAACTTGTATGCCATCTGTAAATAGGAAGATTTTTATTATTTATTATGAGCCTAGTTGGTTTAGCCACGGAAAAAGACAGGAACCTTCCTGCTAGCCATGATTGGCTGAGATAATGGATGGGCTGGACATGCAGAGAGATGAGTTCGGATTGGTCTGCTATGTAGCACGCTTCTGTCTAACATGAGCTGCTCAGAATGTGTAGGTAATCCTTTCTAACGCGTCCATCCATGTTTACGGGTAAGAGAGTCTAGCTAGCTGCATTCTCAGATATTATACGTTTCTAATTATGTCAGAAAATAATTTAATAGCAAGTTAAATCGTACTGTTAGCTAGCTAGCTAATGTTAGCTGGCTGGCTGGCTCGCTAGCTAACGTTACGTGTGTGATCTGTGTAGTGATATTATTTTAATCTCAGAAATCCATTTGCATTGCTAGTAATGTTTTTTTTTTTTCAAGGGGGTAGATCATTTTAACATTGCAGATAGATTGTAACTTCCATCAATGTAATTGTCTGCATCACTTCCAATCCCCCATGTTTTTATATATATACATATATACATACATACACATACATATATACACATACATACACACATACATATACATATCCTTTAAAAAAAAAAAATCCCCTTTATTACTTCCCAACCCCACCACCCTTTCCCTAATTGGTGTAAACTAGTGAACAACAATGCTTAGGCCTCTACTTCCAGCTTATACTTACTATATACATTTTATGGACACAGTCAATTTGATAATAATTATATTTTGTTTGTTTTTTCTCCCGAACTTCTACTCTCAACCTCTCCGATCATTTTCATGATGTCCATCCGGTTTGCTTCTATATGCATATCTTTCTAACTGTGCTCTTTCACAAAAGCTCCCAACCTACAACCTACAGTGGGGAGAACAAGTATTTGATACACTGCCGATTTTGCAGGTTTTCCTACTTACAAAGCATGTAGAGGTCTATAATTTTTTATCACACTTCAATGGTGAGAGACGGAATCTAAAACAAAAATCCAGAAAATAACATTGTATGATTTTTAAGTAATTAATTTCCATTTTATTGCATGACAGAAGTATTTGATCACCTACCAACCAGTAAGAATTTCGGCTCTCACAGACCTGTTAGTTTTTCTTTAAGAAGCCCTCCTGTTCTCCACTCATTACCTGTATTAACTGCACCTGTTTGAACTCGTTACCTGTATAAAAGACACCTGTCCACACACTCAATCAAACAGACTCCAACCTCTCCACAATGGCCAAGACCAGAGAGCTGTGTAAGGACATCAGGGATAAAATTGTAGACCTGCACAAGGCTGGGATGGGCTACAGGGCAATAGGCAAGCAGCTTGGTGAGAAGGCAACAACTGTTGGCGCAATTATTAGAAAATGGAAGAAGTTCAAGATGACGGTCAATCACCCTCGGTCTTTGCCTCCATGCAAGATCTCACCTCGTTGAGCATCAATGATCATGAGGAAGGTGAGGGATCAGCCCAGAACTACACGGCAGGACCTGGTCAATGACCTAAAGAGAGCTGGGACCACAGTCTCAAAGAAAACCATTAGTAACACACTACGCCGTCATGGATTAAAATCCTGCAGCGCACGCAAGGTCCCCCTGCTCAAGCCAGCGCATGTCCAGGCCCGTCTGAAGTTTGCCAATGACCATCTGGATGATCCAGAGGAGGAATGGGAGAAGGTCATGTGGTCTGATGAGACAAAAATATAGCTTTTTGGTCTAAACTCCACTTGCCGTGTTTGGAGGAAGAAGAAGGATGAGTACAACCCCAAGAACACCATTCCAACCGTGAAGCATGGAGGTGGAAACATCATTCTTTGGGGATGCTTTTCTGCAAAGGGGACAGGACGACTGCACCGTATTGAGGGGAGGATGGATGGGGCCATGTATCGCGAGATCTTGGCCAACAACCTCCTTCCCTCAGTAAGAGCATTGAAGGTGGGTCGTGGCTGGGTCTTCCAGCATGACAACGACCCGAAACACACAGCCAGGGCAACTAAGGAGTGGCTCCGTAAGAAGCATCTCAAGGTCCTGGAGTGGCCTAGCCAGTCTCCAGACCTGAACCCAATAGAAAATCTTTGGAGGGAGCTGAAAGTCCGTATTGCCCAGCGACAGCCCCGAAACCTGAAGGATCTGGAGAAGGTCTGTATGGAGGAGTGTGTGCAAACCTGGTCAAGACCTACAGGAAACGTATGATCTCTGTAATTGCAAACAAAGGTTTCTGTACCAAATATTAAGTTCTGCTTTTCTGATGTATCAAATCCTTATGTCATGCAATAAAATGCAAATTAATTACTTAAAAATCATACAATGTGATTTTCTGGATTTTTGTTTTAGATTCCATCTCTCACAGTTGAAGTGTACCTATGATAAAAATTACAGACCTCTACATGCTTTGTAAGTAGGAAAACCTGCAAAATCGGCAGTGTATCAAATACTTATTCTCCCCACTGTACTTATTATTTATTATGGACACAGTATGCTCACATTATTAGTTATCTTGTTATTAGTTGTTGTTAGTTGTTATTAGTCCCATCCTTCAACTCCATTCAACACCTCCCATCTATCTCTTAACACCATCCATATAGGATTTCTATTTGCCATATATTTTTCAACTGTACTGTGATAAAATTCTGAACCTTTCTATTCTCATTGTTTCTACAGATTGTGAATTGAAAATAACAATTTTTGCTAAAAGTATTATTATATTATTGATCGATTGACTATGACTTTTCAGATCACCCAGTAATGCTATCTGCAAGGTTAGCTCCATGTCACGAACGTTATGAAAAGCGGACCAAGGCGCAGCGTGGTAAGCGTACATACTTTTATTGAAGTACACCACACGAACAAAACAACAAACGAAACGTGAAGTCCTGGGTTAAACACAAAACCATACGGAACAAGATCCCACAAAATAACAGTGCCAAACAGGCTGCCTAAGTATGGTCCCCAATCAGAGACAACAAGCAACAGCTTCCTCTGATTGGGAACCACCCTGGCCAACATAGATATACACAAACTAGAACACAAACCTAGAAAACTAAACAATGAAACCTACACACCCTGGCTCAACATATAATAGTCCCCAGAGCCAGGGCGTGACACTCCAGGTAAATATTGCAATCCTTTAGCCATTCCTGGACCTATGTCCAAAAACAAGCTACAAATGGACAGTACCAAAACAAATGATCTAATGATTCTGTCTCTTCGCAGCAAAATCTACAGAGCTGGGAAGATTGTATCCCCCATATAAATAACATTCTATTGGTAGCAAGAATTTTATATAATAATTTAAATTGAAAGATTCTAAGTTTTGAATCCGGTGTCATTATGCGTATCAGTTCATAAACACTATGCCATGGGATCGGTACATCAAAAATCTCTTCCCAACTATTTTGCAATCTATATGGGACGGCTGTCAATCCTTTGGTCCTTAAATGAAACTGGTATACTTTTTTATTTATCACAGTTTTTCTTAACCAATTATGTTCTTTAATGCAAGGCCGACAGACAAGTTCCTTACTTTCTCCCCCTTCCACTTTCCTCTTCCATTTTTGCGGTAAGGCTGCAATTATTTGGTTGTAATTTTGGGTAGAGCAGACATTTCCATGTTTTTGTTAGCTGCATGTGCGACATAACTCCACCAGTTCTACCGATGATATCATTTAAGAAGATTATACCTTTTTTAAACATTTTGTCCAAAAAATGTTTTTTTTTCAATTAGTATATTTGAGTTCAACCACAATATTTGTTGCATTATATGTTTTGTCGTTTCTGGAGGTTTAAATTGAAATTGCAACCAACTTTCTATGGCTTGTTTTAGAAATAGTGATATTTGGGAGATTATTTCCTTTTCAAATAACTGAAAGTGAGAGGTTGTAATCTGAATAAATGGAAAAAGGCCATTCTTGAACATTGGGTGAGACAATCTTACTAATTTGCTAGAGAACCAGTTCGGATTTAAGTATAACTTTTGTATGACTGAAGCTTTTAGTGATAGGTCTAATGCTTTAATATTTAATAATTTCTGTACTCCGAATTCATATTCATTATATAAATTGGCCCGTTTAATTTTGTCTGGCTTGCTGATCCAAATAAAATTGAATATTTTTTTCTCATATAATTTAAAAAACTGTTCGCTAGGCGTAGGCAAGACCATAAGCAAATAGGTAAACTGGGATAAAGAGTTAATCAGGGTGATTTTTCCACAAATTGACAGGTACCCACCTTTCCATGGTAACAAGATCTTATCTATTTTTGCTAACTTTCTATTAAAATGTATTGAAGTGAGATCATTTATTTCCTTTGGGATATGTATTCCAAGAATATCCACATCACCATCAGACCATTTTATTGGTAAACTACATGGTAATGTAAAAATTGTATTTTTTAGTGATCCAATACATAATATAGTACATTTGTCATAATTTGGTTGTAATCCAGAGTGGTTAGAAAATGTATCTAGATCCTCTATGAGGCTGTGGAGGGATTCTAGTTGTGGATTTAAAAGGAAACATTAATCATCAGCGTACAATGACACCTTTGTTTTTAAGCCCTGGATTTCTAATCCCCTGATATTATTGTTGGATCTGATTTTAATAGCTAACATCTCGATGGCCACAATAAATAGATATGCCGATAGTGGACAACCTTGATTCACTCCTCTTGACAGTTTAACATTTTCTGAGAAATAGCCATTATTTACTATTTTACACCTAGGGTTACTATACATGATTTTGATCCATTTTATAAGAGATTCTCCAAAACTGAAATGCTCCAGGCATTTATATATAAACCCCAGTCGTACTTTATCAAATGCCTTTTCGAAGTCTGCTATGAATAGCAGGCCTGGTTTCCCATATTTTCCATAGTGTTCTATTGTTTCCAATACTTGCCTTATATTATCTCCAATGTATCTTCCATGTAAAAAACCTGTCTGATTAGAATGAATAATATCCGACAATACCTTTTTAATTCTATGTGCTATACATTTTGCTAGAATTTTTGCAGCACAACATTGAAGTGTAAGGGGCCTCCAATTTTTTAAATGGACTGGATCTTTATATTTTCCACTTGTATCCTGTTTCAGTAATAATGAGATCAGACCTTCTTCTTGAGTGTCAGATAATCTACCATTTACATAGGAGTGGTTAAAACATGCTAATAACGGTCCTCTTAGTATATAAAAAAAGGTTTGGTATACCTCGACTGGTATGCCATCCAACCCTGGAGTTTTCCCGGACTTAAAGTCTTTAATTGCATCCAGAAGTTCCTCCTCTGTAATTTCACCTTCACATGAGTCTTTCTGTATGGCTGTTAATTTTACATTATCAATAGAGAAAAAATCTCTACAATTAGCTTCAGTTAGAGGAGATGGAGGCGACTGAAACGAAAACATATGCTTAAAGTATTTTGTTTCCTCCTTCAAAATATAATTTGGTGAATCATGGGTGACTCCATCAATTGTAACCAGTTTCATTAAATTATTTTTGGTAGCATTCCTATGTTGAAGATTAAAAAAGAATTTGGTGCATTTTCCCCCATTTTCCATCCAGTTTGCTTTATTTTTATAATATATTACACTTGATCTTTCTTGAATAAGTTTCTCAATTTCTTTTAGTTTTTCCTCTAATTTATTCTGAGCCTCTATGTTACAGTTTTTATTGCCATCTATCTGTTCTGTTAGACTTTCTATTTCCTTTGTTAGTATAAACCATTTTGACCTAAATTGCTTTTGTTTTCGAGATGAGTACTGAATTGCATGGCCTCTAAAGGCACATTTAAAGGCGTCCCATACAATAAGGGGATTTGCTGTACCTATGTTATGTCGGAAAAAGTCAGTTATAAATTCCTTTGTCATAGTTAAAAATAAATTATCATCCAATAGGCTTTGAATAAATTTCCAATATCCTCGCCCACGTGGAAATTCAGTAAGAGTAATGTATATGCCAATTATATGATGGTCCGAACGCATTCTGTCCCCTATCAACACTTTTTAAACTTTTGGTACCAACGAGAATGAGATAAGAAAGAAGTCAAGACGACTAGCTTGACTGAGTCTCCGCCATGTATATCTCACTAGATGGTCCTCTGTAGCTCAGCTGGTAGAGCACGGCGCTTGTAACGCCAAGGTAGTGGGTTCGATCCCCGGGACCACCCATACACAAAAAAAATGTATGCACGCATGACTGTAAGTCGCTTTGGATAAAAGCGTCTGCTAAATGGCATATTATATTATTATTATATTATTATCAGGGTATTTGAGCCTCCATATATCTACTAGTTCTAATGTATCCATGACATTCACGATTTCCTTAAGAGCATGTGGGTGATTGTTTGTGGTGTGATTTCCTTTACTGTCCATTGAGCTATTTAAAACGGTATTATAATCCCCCACCATAATAATATTGTCTTGAATTGCTTGCAGGGTTGATAATTTATTATATATATTGTCAAAGAAGTGTGGATCATCATTATTTGGTCCGTAAAGGTTAATGAGCCATATCTGTTTATGGTCCAATAACATATTTAAAATAATCCATCTACCTTGCGTATCTATTTGGACAATTTGCACATTCGAATCGAAATTACTATTAATTAATATAATCACCCCATTTGAGTTTCTTTGCCCATGGGAGAAGTATATTTGCTATTTTGGACCATCAGGCTTCTGATGTCATGTAGCCTGTCATTTTTGTGGTTATACTTTTTCATAACATTTACATTTACATAACGACAATAACAAGTTTGATGTCGGACAACAATAGAATGTTCATGATGTCACTGCGACAACTGTCTACAGACATGTCAAAAGATGTAGTATAAACAAGCCTTTAATCTTTGGCTGTTTAGTACACTACCGTACTCACTCTGTTTAGCACATGGCATCACATGTGAATCCTTAAAAAGATGGGTGGGGCTAAGGCTTAAGAGGGTGTGAACGATGTTGAATGGGTGTAGACAAAGAAGAGCTCTCCAGTAGGTACACCAAAACATTCAAGGGCCATTTTCTCAAAAGTGGGGTTACAAGTTGATCAACTTTCAAAGCAGAACTATTTTCCCATTGTTCCTCAACTGTAGTTATGATAAACCATTTTCTAACTCTGAGTCTCTACTTTTATCCAATGTAAAAAACACAATTTCAAATGTTGCTACTTAAGACTGAATCAAGCCGGTTAGTCACATATTTTACTTCATTGTGCTGTATGTGCATTTTGCAAACTAAAAAGTTAAGTTGAAATTGTGGAACATGCTTTTGAAAAAAGAAATATGTGTCACGATCGTCGTTAAGAGAGGAGGACCAAGGCGCAGCGTGATGAACGAACATGTTTATTTATCATTAGCGATAAACACGGACAGTAAACAAAAACAACAAACGATTCGTAACGTCCTAGGTAACATAGACCAACACGGAACAAGAACCCACCAACACAAAGGGAAAAACAGACAGTTTAAATATGGCTCCCAATCAGAGACAACCAGCCAACAGCTGACACTCGTTGCCTCTGATTGGGAGTCACTCAGGCCAACATAGAAATAAACAAACTAGAACTCCCAACATAGAAATACACCACATAGAAAGAACACACCCTGGCTCAACATATAGAGTCCCAGAGCCAGGGTGTTACAGTACCCCCCCCTAAAGGCGCGGACTGCGACCGCGCCTCAACTAGAGCAAAACAGGGGAGGGCTGGGTGGGCATTCCTCCTCGGCGGCGGTTCTGGCTCCGGCCTTGCCCACCACACTCCATTAAACCCCCCATAGCGCCCCTGGTCCGGTCTGGCCCCGCTGGCTGGAGCCGAACTGGACGTAGCAGGAGCGGTTAGCTTCAGCTCCGTAGTGGAGCAGTTGACCGGTACCTTACCAGGCACCGGTGACAAGGGCACGGGTTGTGCTGGACTGACGACGCGCACCCCTGGCTTGGTGCGGGGGGGTGGACCGGGCTGACGACTCGCACCCCTGGCTTGGTGCGTGGGGTAGGAACGGGCCGAACCGGGCTGACGACTCGCACCCCTGGCTTGGTGCGTGGAGTAGGAACGGGCCGGACCAGGCTGACGATGCGCACCCCTGGCTTGGTGCGTGGAGTAGGAACAGGCCGGACCGGGCTGGCGACGCACACCGTAGGCTTGGTGCGAGGAGCAGGGACAGGCCGGACCGGGCTGGCGACGCACACCGTAGGCTTGGTGCGTGGAGCAGGGACAGGCCGGACCGGGCTGGCGACGCACACCGTAGGCTTGGTGCGAGGAGCAGGGACAGGCCGGACCGGGCTGGCGACGCACACCGTAGGCTTGGTGCGAGGAGCAGGGACAGGCCGGACCGGGCTGGCGACGCACACCGTAGGCTTGGTGCGTGGAGCAGGGACAGGCCGGACCGGGCTGGCGACGCACACCGTAGGCTTGGTGCGAGGAGCAGGGACAGGCCGGACCGGGCTGGCGACGCACACCGTAGGCTTGGTGCGAGGAGCAGGGACAGGCCGGACCGGGCTGGCGACGCACACCGTAGGCTTGGTGCGTGGAGCAGGGACAGGCCGGACCGGGCTGGCGAGATGGATAGGAGACCTGGAGTGAAGAGCTGCCACAACCCGTCCTGGCTGAATGCCTACCTTCACACACTCTGTGTGAGGCATCAGCACAGGACGTACAGGGCTGTGTACCCGTACTGGCATAACAGCACGTGACACTGGCGCAGGATATCCGGGACCGAGGAGAGGCACTGGAGGCCACGAGCGCTGAGCCGGCACACTCCGTCCTGGCTGCATGCCCACCTTCGCACAACACGTGCGGGGTGCTCGCACAGGACGTACCGGACTATGCCGGACCACTCGTGGCACAGTACGCAGCTCCGCATACCCCGGAACCTGACCAGTCTCATGCTGCCATGCCTGAGTACGGGGAGTTGGCTCTGCTCTCCATCTAGGCTCCGCCAACCTGCCTTCTGGCCCCCCAAACCCGGTGGCCTCCTCTCCAAATCGCCCTGTGGCAGCCTCCTGCTGCCCAGCCGCCCATGCCGTGTGCCCCCCCAAAAAAATTTTTTGGGGTTGCCTCTCGTCCGTCCGACGATGACACTGCTGACGCCGCTGCTCCTCTCTCGCCAGGGCCTTAATCCTAGCCCATGGCCCTTTGCCCCCGAGCATGTCCTCCCAGGACCACGATTTGCCCACCTGGGCCATCGCCAACCTCTCCATCTCCTTTCCCGGCGCTTCCTCCCATGTCCAGTCTGCCTGCTCCTGGACACGCTGCTTGGTCCTTGTATGGTGGGTTCTTCTGTCACGATCGTCGTTAAGAGAGGAGGACCAAGGCGCAGCGTGATGAACGAACATGTTTATTTATCATTAGCGATAAACACGGACAGTAAACAAAAACAACAAACGACTCGTAACGTCCTAGGTAACATAGACCAACACGGAACAAGAACCCACCAACACAAAGGGAAAAACAGACAGTTTAAATATGGCTCCCAATCAGAGACAACCAGCCAACAGCTGACACTCGTTGCCTCTGATTGGGAGTCACTCAGGCCAACATAGAAATAAACAAACTAGAACTCCCAACATAGAAATACACCACATAGAAAGAACACACCCTGGCTCAACATATAGAGTCCCAGAGCCAGGGTGTTACAATATGCACACACTGCCAGCAGCCGCCAGAGACAAAGAGGTTGGCCAGAAATGAGGGGAAACTATGGTTTTGATAAATAGCCTCAGGCTTTGTGTGTTTTCTATCAAAACTGCATTTGTTTTGTTTCTCCCTTAATATTTCAGATCAAACAATGAGGAATTGGCTTTTGCTTTGGCTCCAAGGAGGGGGGTTTCCAGTGTATGAAATATTAGGAAACTTCAGACTGCGTTTATCCAACTCCAAAACAAGCAAACATTGTCCCAGTCACCTAACAACCTGGTCCAAACCCCAACCGTTTGGTCATTCTACACCAGGGACTATTAGGCTTATCTGAATTTCCAGTTTGAAATGACTGGATGTTTATAAATGGACAGAGTCATAACCCCAATCATCTACAGTGCCTTCAGAACGTTTTCATACCCCTTGACTTATTCCACAATTGTTGTGTTACAGCCTGAATTCCAAAAGTATTTAATAAAAAAAATCTCACCCATCTACACACAATAACCCATTTTATTGAAAATGAAATACAGAAATATCTCATTTACATAAGTCTTCACACCTTTAAGTCAATACTTTGTAGAAGCACCTTTGGCGGCGATTACAGCTTTGAGTCGTCTTGGGTATGTCTGTATCAGCTTTGCACATCTGGATTTGGGGATTTTCTCCCATTCTTTCTTGCAGATTTTCTCAAGTTCAATTAAGTTAGATGGGGACAGTGAACAGCAATCTTCAAGTCTTTCTACAGATTTTCAATGGGATTCAAGTTTGGGCTTTGGCTGGGCCAATCAATGACTTTCACATTCTTGTTCTGAAGCCATTCCACCATTGGCTGTATGCTCGGGGTCATAGTCCTGTTGGAATGTACATCTTTGCCCCAGTCCAAGGTATTTTGCACTCTGAAGCAGGTTCTCATCAAGGATTTGCCTGCATTTGGCTCCATTCATTGTTCCATCTATCCTTACCAGTCTCCCAGTCCCTGCTGCTGAAAAGCATACCCATAGCATGATACTGCCACCACCATGCTTCATAATAGAGATGGTAGACGGATGATGAGCTGTGCCTGGTTTTCTCCAGAATTAGCACTTTGCAAGCCAAAGTGTTAAATTTTTGTCTCAGACCACAGAATATTTTGTCTTATGATCTCAGAGTCTTTCACGTGCCTTTTTGCAAACTCCAGGCGTGCTGTCATGTGCCTTTTTCTCAGGAGTGGTTTCCGTCTAGCCACTCTCCCATAAAGCCCAGATTGGTGAAGTGCTGTTGAGACTGTTGTCCTTCTGGCAGGTTCTCCCATCTCAGCCAAGGAACTCTGTAGTTCAGTCAGAGTGGTCATTGGGTTCTTGGTCACCTCCCTGACCAAGGTCCTTCTTGCCCGGTTGCTCAGTTTGGTCGGATGGCCAGCTCTAGGCAGAGTCTGGGTAGTTCCATATTTTTTCCATTTCCAATGATGGAGACCACTGTGCTCTTGGAAACTTTCAACACTCTAGAAATGGTTTTACACCCTTCTCCATATATATCTTGGCGATCTACGGACAGTTCCTTGGTATAGTTTCTGCACTGACATGCACTGTCATCTGTGGGACCTTATATAGACAGGAGCGTTTCTTTCTAAATCATGTCCAAACAATTGAATTTACCACAGGTGGACACTACAAATCAAGTTGTAGTGACATCTTAAGGATGATCAAAGGAAATTGGATGCACCTGAGCTCAATTTGGAGTGTTATAGCAAAGGGTTGTGAATACTTATGTAAATGAGATATTTCTGTATTTCATTTTCAATACATTTGCAAAAGTTAGCAAAAATCTATTTCACCCATTATGAATGCAGCAAAATGTGGAATAAGTCAAGATGTATGAAAACTTTCTGAAGGAAAGTGTGGAAGCTGTTCACAGCCAAGCCACAAGAACAGATGAGACTAGAAAGGAATATTAGCCAACAATAACACAGATAAGGAAGGAAGAGGATTTTGTCATCGTCTTGGATACAGGCAGTGAGGATTAAGAATGACGGATGAACATCTTAAAGTTCAAACATCTTCAAAGTAACAGAATGTTTAAACTGACCAAAGCTTTTTCACGGTTACCACTGACTTACAGTTTGAGGACCATGTCATCTGATATTAATCTTCATAACAACAATGGAGGTCAAAGGTCAACAATGCAGATCACATGACCAGCTGGCAAGAGGAACCAGGAGCTCCGAATGCAGTGTGATCACCTCCGGTATTTTAGACACAGACACAGACACACACACACACACACACACACACACACACACACACACACACACACACACACACACACACACACACACACACAAACACAAACACCTAGGCCTGTACTGAGGGAAGAGGGCAGCAGACCTGTAGATAGCCATCTGTAATCATGGACCTGACCTTACCAGCACCCTGTTATTTGTAAAGAATAAATACTTCAGTTGAATGTACCAATTGACTCTATGACCTTGATGGACCACATGGATAGGGCATGCCTTTGACCACCAAGGGCCAGAATTACTAAGCATTTGCACTAGGTGAGAAGTTCACACCTATAGCAACAACATATTACTAAACAATTGTGTTACTATATATGTTACAACACAGGTATGAGAGAAACGTAATGTAAAATGTTTAGATAAAACGATTGAGATAGCTAATTGGCTCTTCATCTGAGAAAATGTAGTCCACATGTTGTGATAGGGACACAGTGTGTGCAGTGTGCTTCATACTCTGTTCCAGGTCTCAGCAGCTACGCTCATTTATTTAATCATGCAATAGATCAAAAAATCATACATTCTTTCATAAATGTCATCTGAATTTTATTAGAAAGTGATATCCAATGCACATTTCGCAAAAAGCTGCAGGATTCATCCAAGTGGTTACTAAGAGGGAGGATCAGTTAGATGTTTTGTTTTTATGGAGGAGAGCTCTGCCTATCACCATGTTATCATGGGGTTTACTACAACAGCTTTCTCTACTCGCACACTTCAACAAACATCATAGAAACTACACAATCCTAAAGTACAATCCTTTCTTGATCAGAGATGAAACTTCCACCTCATACTGATAGTGAATCACCACAAAAAGTGGACCAGGCAATCCATCAAACTCTGAAAACACAGCCAACACACTTGACAAGATACAATAAACTCTCCCACTCTGATCCCACTGTATTCCTCTAGGGCTGGATCATAGAACCTCCCTTGGACAGAAGACACTGAGCGGAAACATTAACTGGAGGTGACTTGGCTTCACGACGGCCATCTTGGCTCATCATTGGTGATGGATGGTCCTCTGGGAGAGGGAGTAGGTCATTAGGCTTGTCAGTGGTTGAGCTCAGTGGTCTCGCAGCAATGCAAATTCACTGTGTGTGTGTGCAGCTTTGGAATCATTGTCACATTGTTGATTTCAATCTTGCTCTCTTGCACAGCCAAAGGTCCTCTTGGCAGCTTGTTTTGTACGGTTAGTCTTTTGATTCCTCCTCCCTCATATCCTTTATCCTTCCTCTGTTTGAAGGGACATTGACTACTATGATCTCACTGTATGCACATACAGTGAGGGAAAAAAGTATTTGATCCCCTGCTGATTTTGTACGTTTGCCCACCGACAAAGAAATGATCAGTCTATCATTTTAATGGTACATTTATTTGAACAGTGAGAGACAGAATAACAACAAATAATTTCCAGAAAAACGCATGTCAAAAATGTTATAAATTGATTGGCATTTTAATGAGGGAAATAAGTATTTGACCCCCTCTTAATCAGAAAGATTTCTGTCTCCCAGTTGTCTTTTATACAGGTAACGAGCTGAGATTAGGAGCACACTCTTAAAGGGAGTGCTCCTAATCTCAGTTTGTTACCTATATAAAAGACACCTGTCCACAGAAGCAATCAATCAATCAGATTCCAAACTCTTCACCATGGCCAAGACCAAAGAGCTCTCCAAGGATGTCAGGGACAAGATTGTAGACCTACACAAGGCTGGAATAGGTTACAAGACCATCGCCAAGCAGCTTGGTGAGAAGGTAACAACAGTTGGTGCGATTATTCGCAAATGGAAGAAACACAAAATAACTGTCAATCTCCCAAGGCCTGGGGCTCCATGCAAGATCTCACCTCGTGGAGTTGCAATGATCATGAGAACGGTGAGGAATCAGCCCAGAACTACACAGGAGGATCTTGTCAATGATCTCAAGGCAGCTGGGGCCATAGTCACCAAGAAAATAATTGGTAAAACACTACGCCGTGAAGGACTGAAATCCTGCAGCGCCCGCAAGGTCCCCCTTGCCAATGAACATCTGAATGATTCAGAGGAGAACTGGGTGAAAGTGTTGTGGTCAGATGAGACCAAAATGGAGCTCTTTGGCATCAACTCAACTCGCCGTGTTTGGAGGAGGAGGAATGCTGCCTGTGACCCCAAGAACACCATCCCCACCGTCAAACATGGAGGTGGAAACATTATGCTTTGGGGGTATTTTTCTGCTGAGGGGACAGGACAACTTCACCGCATCAAAGGGACGATGGACGGGGCCATGTACCGTCAAATCTTGGGTGAGAACCTCCTTCCCTCAGCCAGGGCATTGAAAATGGGTCGTGGATGGGTATTCCAGCATGACAATGACCCAAAACACACGGACGGCCAAGGCAAATAAGGAGTGGCTCAAGAAGAAGCACAGTAAGGTCCTGGAGTGGCCTAGCCAGTCTCCAGACCTTAATCCCATAGAAAATCTGTGGAGGGAGCTGAAGGTTCGAGTTGCCAAACGTCAGGCTCGAAACCTTAATGACTTGGAGAAGATCTGCAAAGAGGAGTGGGACAAAATCCCTCCTGAGATGTGTGCAAACCTGGTGGTCAACTACAAGAAACGTGTGACCTCTGTGATTACCAACAATGGTTTTGCCACCAAGTACTAAATCATGTTTGGAGAGAAGTCAAATACTTATTTCCACATTAAAATGCAAATAAATTAATATCATTTCTGACATGCATTTTTCTGGATTTTGTTGTTGTTATTCTGTCTCTCACTGTTCAAATAAACCTACCATTAAAATTATAGACTGATCATTTCTTTGTCAGTGGGCAAACGTACGAAATCAGCAGGGGATCAAATACTTTTTTCCCACACTGTACAGTACATAAAACACACACACACATTCACACACTACTGGAAAGGTTTTGTGTGTTTGGGGCTGTGTGGCTCTAGTCTAGTTGAATACTGTGGTGCTCTGTGGCTCTAGTCTAGTTGAATACTGTGGTGCTCTGTGGCTCTAGCCTAGTTGAAGACTGTGGTGCTCTGTGGCTCTAGTCTAGTTGAAGACTGTGGTGCTCTGTGGCTCTAGCCTAGTTGAAGACTGTGGTGCTCTGTGGCTCTAGCCTAGTTGAAGACTGTGGTGCTCTGTGGCTCTAGTCTAGTTGAAGACTGTGGTGCTCTGTGGCTCTAGTCTAGTTGAATACTGTGGGGCTCTGTGGCTCTAATCTAGTTGAAGAATGTGGGGCTCTGTGGCTCTAATCTAGTCGACGACTGTGGTGCTATGTGACTCTAATCTAGTTGAAGACTTTGGGAGTCTGTGGCTGTAGTCTAGTTGAAGACTGTGGTGCTCAGTGACTCTAATATAATTGAAAACTCTGGGGCTCTGTGGCACTACTCCAGCTGAATACTGTGGTGCTCTGTGGCTGTAGTCTAGCTGAAGACTGTGGTGCTCTGTGGCTGTAGTCTAGTTGAATAATGTGGAGCTCTGTGGCTCTAGTCTAGTTGAATACTGTGGTGCTGTGTGGCTCTAGTCTAGTTGAATACTGTGGTGCTCTGTGGCTCTAGTCTAGTGTAATACTGTGGTGTCCTGTGGCTCTAGTCTAGTTGAATACTATGGTGCTCTGTGGTTCTAGTCTAGTTGAATACTGTGGTGCTCTGTTGCTCTAGTCTAGTTGAAGACTGAGGTGCTCTGTGGTTCTAGTCTAGTTGAAGACTGTGGTGCTCTGTGGCTCTAGTTATTTGAAGACTGTGGTGCTCTGTGGCTCTTGTCTAGTTGAAGACTGTGGTGCTCTGTGGCTCTAGTCTAGTGGAATAATGTGGTGCTCTGTGGCTCTAGTCTAGTCGAAGACTGTGGTGCTCTGTGGCTCTAGTATATTTGAAGACTGTGGTGCTCTGTGGCTCTAGTCTAGTTGAAGACTGTGGTGCTCTGTGGCTCTAGTCTAGTTGAAGACTGTGGTGCTCTGTGGCTCTTGTCTAGTTGAAGACTGTGGTGCTCTGTGGCTCTAGTATAGTGGAATACTGTGGTTCTCTATGGCTCTAGTCTAGTTGAATACTGTGGTGCTCTGTGGCTCTAATCTAGTCGACGACTGTGGTGCTATGTGACTCTAATCTAGTTGAAGACTTTGGGAGTCTGTGGCTGTAGTCTAGTTGAAGACTGTGGTGCTCAGTGACTCTAATATAATTGAAAACTCTGGGGCTCTGTGGCACTACTCCAGCTGAATACTGTGGTGCTCTGTGGCTGTAGTCTAGCTGAAGACTGTGGTGCTCTGTGGCTGTAGTCTAGTTGAATAATGTGGAGCTCTGTGGCTCTAGTCTAGTTGAGTACTGTGGAGCTCTGTGGCTCTAGTCTAGTTGAATAATGTTGTGCTGTGTGGCTCTAGTCTAGTTGAATACTGTGGTGCTCTGTGGCTCTAGTCTAGTGTAATACTGTGGTGCTCTGTGGCTCTAGTCTAGTTGAATACTATGGTGCTCTGTGGTTCTAGTCTAGTTGAATACTGTGGTGCTGTTTGGCTCTAGTCTAGTTGAATACTGTGGTGCTCTGTGGCTCTAGTCTAGTGTAATACTGTGGTGCTCTGTGGCTCTAGTCTAGTTGAATACTATGGTGCTCTGTGGTTCTAGTCTAGTTGAATACTGTGGTGCTCTGTTGCTCTAGTCTAGTTGAAGACTGAGGTGCTCTGTGGTTCTAGTCTAGTTGAAGACTGTGGTGCTCTGTGGCTCTAGTTATTTGAAGACTGTGGTGCTCTGTGGCTCTTGTCTAGTTGAAGACTGTGGTGCTCTGTGGCTCTAGTCTAGTGGAATAATGTGGTGCTCTGTGGCTCTAGTCTAGTTGAAGACTGTGGTGCTCTGTGGCTCTAGTCTAGTTGAAGACTCTGGTGCTCTGTGGCTCTAGCTATTTGAAGACTGTGGTGCTCTGTGGCTCTTGTCTAGTTGAAGACTTTGGGGCTCTGTGGCTGTAGTCTAGTTGAAGACTGTGGTGCTCTGTGACTCTAATCTAATTGAAAACTGTGGGGCTCTATGGCACTAGTCCAGCTGAATACTGTGGTGCTCTGTGGCTGTAGTCTAGTGTAAGACTGTGGTGCTCTGTGGCTCTAGTCTAGTGTAATACTGTGGTGCTCTGTGGCTCTAGTCTAGTTGAATACTGTGGTGCTCTGTTGCTCTAGTCTAGTTGAAGACTGTGGTGCTCTGTGGTTCTAGTCTAGTTGAAGACTGTGGTGCTCTGTGGCTCTAGTTATTTGAAGACTGTGGTGCTCTGTGGCTCTTGTCTAGTTGAAGACTGTGGTGCTCTGTGGCTCTAGTCTAGTGGAATAATGTGGTGCTCTGTGGCTCTAGTCTAGTCGAAGACTGTGGTGCTCTGTGGCTCTAGTATATTTGAAGACTGTGGTGCTCTGTGGCTCTAGTCTAGTTGAAGACTGTGGTGCTCTGTTGCTCTAGTCTAGTTGAAGACTGTGGTGCTCTGTGGCTCTTGTCTAGTTGAAGACTGTGGTGCTCTGTGGCTCTAGTATAGTGGAATACTGTGGTTCTCTATGGCTCTAGTCTAGTTGAATACTGTGGTGCTCTGTGGCTCTAGTCTAGTTGAATACTTTGGTGCTCTGTAACTCAAATCTAGTTGAAGAATGTGGTGGTCTGTGGCTCTAGTCTAGTTGAAGACTGTGGTGCTCTGTGGCTCTAGTCTAGTTGAAGACTGTGGTGCTCTGTGGCTCTAGTCTAGTTGAAGACTCTGGTGCTCTGTGGCTCTAGCTATTTGAAGACTGTGGTGCTCTGTGGCTCTTGTCTAGTTGAAGACTTTGGGGTTCTGTGGCTGTAGTCTAGTTGAAGACTGTGGTGCTCTGTGACTCTAATCTAATTGAAAACTGTGGGGCTCTATGGCACTAGTCCAGCTGAATACTGTGGTGCTCTGTGGCTGTAGTCTAGTGTAAGACTGTGGTGCTCTGTGGCTCTAGTCTAGTGTAATACTGTGGTGCTCTGTGGCTCTAGTCTAGTTGAATACTGTTGTGCTCTGTGGCTCTAGTCTAGTTGAAGACTGTGGTGCTCTGTGGCTCTAGTCTAGTTGAAGAATGTGGTGCTCTGTTGCTCTAGTTATTTGAAGACTGTGGTGCTCTGTGGCTCTTGTCTAGTTGAAGACTTTGGGGCTCTGTAACTCAAATCTAGTTGAAGAATGTGGTGGTCTGTGGCTCTAGTCTAGTTGAATACTGTGGTGCTCTGTGGCTCTAGTCTAGTTGAAGACTGTGGTGCTCTGTGGCTCTAGTCTAGTTGAAGACTCTGGTGCTCTGTGGCTCTAGCTATTTGAAGACTGTGGTGCTCTGTGGCTCTTGTCTAGTTGAAGACTTTGGGGCTCTGTGGCTGTAGTCTAGTTGAAGACTGTGGTGCTCTGTGACTCTAATCTAATTGAAAACTGTGGGGCTCTATGGCACTAGTCCAGCTGAATACTGTGGTGCTCTGTGGCTGTAGTCTAGTGTAAGACTGTGGTGCTCTGTGGCTCTAGTCTAGTGTAATACTGTGGTGCTCTGTGGCTCTAGTCTAGTTGAATACTGTGGTGCTCTGTTGCTCTAGTCTAGTTGAAGACTGTGGTGCTCTGTGGTTCTAGTCTAGTTGAAGACTGTGGTGCTCTGTGGCTCTAGTTATTTGAAGACTGTGGTGCTCTGTGGCTCTTGTCTAGTTGAAGACTGTGGTGCTCTGTGGCTCTAGTCTAGTGGAATAATGTGGTGCTCTGTGGCTCTAGTCTAGTCGAAGACTGTGGTGCTCTGTGGCTCTAGTATATTTGAAGACTGTGGTGCTCTGTGGCTCTAGTCTAGTTGAAGACTGTGGTGCTCTGTTGCTCTAGTCTAGTTGAAGACTGTGGTGCTCTGTGGCTCTTGTCTAGTTGAAGACTGTGGTGCTCTGTGGCTCTAGTATAGTGGAATACTGTGGTTCTCTATGGCTCTAGTCTAGTTGAATACTGTGGTGCTCTGTGGCTCTAGTCTAGTTGAATACTTTGGTGCTCTGTAACTCAAATCTAGTTGAAGAATGTGGTGGTCTGTGGCTCTAGTCTAGTTGAATACTGTGGTGCTCTGTGGCTCTAGTCTAGTTGAAGACTGTGGTGCTCTGTGGCTCTAGTCTAGTTGAAGACTCTGGTGCTCTGTGGCTCTAGCTATTTGAAGACTGTGGTGCTCTGTGGCTCTTGTCTAGTTGAAGACTTTGGGGTTCTGTGGCTGTAGTCTAGTTGAAGACTGTGGTGCTCTGTGACTCTAATCTAATTGAAAACTGTGGGGCTCTATGGCACTAGTCCAGCTGAATACTGTGGTGCTCTGTGGCTGTAGTCTAGTGTAAGACTGTGGTGCTCTGTGGCTCTAGTCTAGTGTAATACTGTGGTGCTCTGTGGCTCTAGTCTAGTTGAATACTGTTGTGCTCTGTGGCTCTAGTCTAGTTGAAGACTGTGGTGCTCTGTGGCTCTAGTCTAGTTGAAGACTGTGGTGCTCTGTTGCTCTAGTTATTTGAAGACTGTGGTGCTCTGTGGCTCTTGTCTAGTTGAAGACTTTGGGGCTCTGTGGCTGTAGTCTAGTTGAAGACTGTGGTGCTCTGTGACTCTAATCTATTTGAAAACTGTGGAGCTCTATGGCACTAGTCCAGCTGAATACTGTGGTGCTCTGTGGCTGTAGTCTAGTTGAAGACTGTGGTGCTCTGTGGCTCTAGTCTAGTGTAATACTGTGGTGCTCTGTGGCTCTAGTCTAGTTGAATACTGTGGTGCTCTGTGGCTCTAGTCTAGTTGAAGACTGTGGTGGTCTGTGGCTCTAGTCTAGTCGAAGACTGTGGTGCTCTGTGGCTCTAGTATATTTGAAGACTGTGGTGCTCTGTGGCTCTAGTCTAGTTGAAGACTGTGGTGCTCTGTTGCTCTAGTCTAGTTGAAGACTGTGGTGCTCTGTGGCTCTTGTCTAGTTGAAGACTGTGGTGCTCTGTGGCTCTAGTATAGTGGAATACTGTGGTTCTCTATGGCTCTAGTCTAGTTGAATACTGTGGTGCTCTGTGGCTCTAGTCTAGTTGAATACTTTGGTGCTCTGTAACTCAAATCTAGTTGAAGAATGTGGTGGTCTGTGGCTCTAGTCTAGTTGAATACTGTGGTGCTCTAGTCTAGTTGAAGACTGTGGTGCTCTGTGGCTCTAGTCTAGTTGAAGACTCTGGTGCTCTGTGGCTCTAGCTATTTGAAGACTGTGGTGCTCTGTGGCTCTTGTCTAGTTGAAGACTTTGGGGTTCTGTGGCTGTAGTCTAGTTGAAGACTGTGGTGCTCTGTGACTCTAATCTAATTGAAAACTGTGGGGCTCTATGGCACTAGTCCAGCTGAATACTGTGGTGCTCTGTGGCTGTAGTCTAGTGTAAGACTGTGGTGCTCTGTGGCTCTAGTCTAGTGTAATACTGTGGTGCTCTGTGGCTCTAGTCTAGTTGAATACTGTTGTGCTCTGTGGCTCTAGTCTAGTTGAAGACTGTGGTGCTCTGTGGCTCTAGTCTAGTTGAAGACTGTGGTGCTCTGTTGCTCTAGTTATTTGAAGACTGTGGTGCTCTGTGGCTCTTGTCTAGTTGAAGACTTTGGGGCTCTGTGGCTGTAGTCTAGTTGAAGACTGTGGTGCTCTGTGACTCTAATCTATTTGAAAACTGTGGGGCTCTATGGCACTAGTCCAGCTGAATACTGTGGTGCTCTGTGGCTGTAGTCTAGTTGAAGACTGTGGTGCTCTGTGGCTCTAGTCTAGTGTAATACTGTGGTGCTCTGTGGCTCTAGTCTAGTTGAATACTGTGGTGCTCTGTGGCTCTAGTCTAGTTGAAGACTGTGGTGGTCTGTGGCTCTAGTCTAGTTGAAGACTGTGGTGCTCTGTGGCTCTAGTTATTTGAAGACTGTGGTGCTCTGTGGCTCTAGTCTAGTTGAATATTGTGGGGCTCTGTGGCTCTAATCTAGTTGAAGAATGTGGGGCTCTGTGGCTCTAATCTAGTCGACGACTGTGGTGCTATGTGACTCTAATCTAGTTGAAGACTTTGGGAGTCTGTGGCTGTAGTCTAGTTGAAGACTGTGGTGCTCAGTGACTCTAATATAATTGAAAACTCTGGGGCTCTGTGGCACTACTCCAGCTGAATACTGTGGTGCTCTGTGGCTGTAGTCTAGCTGAAGACTGTGGTGCTCTGTGGCTGCAGTCTAGTTGAATAATGTGGAGCTCTGTGGCTCTAGTCTAGTTGAATACTGTGGTGCTCTGTGGCTCTAGTCTAGTTGAATACTGTGATGCTATGTGGCTCTAGTCTAGTGTAATACTGTGGTGCTCTGTGGCTCTAGTCTAGTTGAATACTATGGTGCTCTGTGGTTCTAGTCTAGTTGAATACTGTGGTGCTCTGTTGCTCTAGTCTAGTTGAAGACTGTGGTGCTCTGTGGTTCTAGTCTAGTTGAAGACTGTGGTGCTCTGTGGCTCTAGTTATTTGAAGACTGTGGTGCTCTGTGGCTCTTGTCTAGTTGAAGACTGTGGTGCTCTGTGGCTCTAGTCTAGTGGAATAATGTGGTGCTCTGTGGCTCTAGTCTAGTCGAAGACTGTGGTGCTCTGTGGCTCTAGTATATTTGAAGACTGTGGTGCTCTGTGGCTCTAGTCTAGTTGAAGACTGTGGTGCTCTGTGGCTCTAGTCTAGTTGAAGACTGTGGTGCTCTGTGGCTCTTGTCTAGTTGAAGACTGTGGTGCTCTGTGGCTCTAGTATAGTGGAATACTGTGGTTTTCTATGGCTCTAGTCTAGTTGAATACTGTGGTGCTCTGTGGCTCTAGTCTAGTTGAAAAAATTTGGTGCTCTGTAACTCAAATCTAGTTGAAGAATGTGGTGGTCTGTGGCTCTAGTCTAGTTGAATACTGTGGTGCTCTGTGGCTCTAGTCTAGTTGAAGACTGTGGTGCTCTGTGGCTCTAGTCTAGTTGAAGACTCTGGTGCTCTGTGGCTCTAGTTATTTGAAGACTCTGGTGCTCTGTGGCTCTTGTCTAGTGTAAGACTGTGGTGCTCTGTGGCTCTAGTCTAGTGTAATACTGTGGTGCTCTGTGGCTCTAGTCTAGTTGAATAATGTTGTGCTCTGTGGCTCTAGTCTAGTTGAAGACTGTGGTGCTCTGTGGCTCTAGTCTAGTGTAATACTGTGGTGCTCTGTGGCTCTAGTCTAGTTGAAAACTATGGTGCTCTGTGGCTCTAGTCTAGTTGAAGACTGTGGGCTCTGTGGCTCTAGTCTAGTGTAATACTGTGGTGCTCTGTGGCTCTAATCTAGTTGAAGAATGTGGTGCTCTGTGGCTCTAGTCTAGTTGAATACTGTGGTGCTCTGTGGCTCTAGTCTAGTTGAAGACTGTGGTGCTCTGTGGCTCTAGTCTAGTTGAAGACTGTGGTGCTCTGTGGCTCTAGTTATTTGAAGACTGTGGTGCTCTTTGGCTCTTGTCTAGTTGAAGACTTTGGGGCTCTGTGGCTGTAGTCTAGTTGAAGACTGTGGTTATCTGTGACTCTAATCTAATTGAAAACTGTGGGGCTCTATGGCACTAGTCCAGCTGAATACTGTGGTGCTCAGTGGCTGTAGTCTAGTTGAAGACTGTGGTGCTCTGTGGCTCTAGTCTAGTGTAATACTGTGGTGCTCTGTGGCTCTAGTCTAGTTGAAAACTATGGTGTTCTGTGGCTCTAGTCTAGTTGAAGACTGTGGTGCTCTGTGGCTCTAGTCTAGTGTAATACTGTGGTGCTCTGTGACTCTAATCTAGTTGAAGAATGTGGTGCTCTGTGGCTCTAGTCTAGTTGAATACTGTGGTGCTCTGTGGCTCTAGTCTAGTTGAAGACTGTGGTGCTCTGTGGCTCTAGTCTAGTTGAAAACTGTGGGGCTCTGTGGCTCTAATCTAGTTGAAGACTGTGGGCCTCTGTGACTCTAATCTAGTCGACGACTGTGGTGCTATGTGACTCTAATCTAGTTGAAGACTGTGGGAGTCTGTGGCTGTGGTCTAGTTGAAGACTTTGGGGCTCTGTGGCTGTAGTCTAGTTGAAGACTGTGGTGCTCTGTGACTCTAATCTAATTGAAAACTCTGGGGCTCTATGGCACTAGTCCAGCTGAATACTGTGGTGCTCTGTGGCTGTAGTCTAGTTGAAGACTGTGGTGCTCTGTTGCTGTAGTCTAGTTGAATAATGTTGTGCTCTGTGGCTCTAGTCTAGTTGAAGAATGTGGTGCTCTGTGGCTCTAGTCTAGTTGAAGACTGTGGTGCTCTGTGGCTCTAGTTATTTGAAGACTGTGGTGCTCTGTGGCTCTTGTCTAGTTGAAGACTTTGGGGCTCTGTGGCTGTAGTCTAGTTGAAGACTGTGGTGCTCTGTGACTCTAATCTAATTGAAAACTGTGGGGCTCTATGGCACTAGTCCAGCTGAATACTGTGGTGCTCTGTGGCTGTAGTCTAGTTGAAGACTGTGGTGCTCTGTGGCTCTAGTCTAGTGTAATACTGTGGTGCTCTGTGGCTCTAGTCTAGTTGAATACTGTGGTGCTCTGTGGCTCTAGTCTAGTTGAAGACTGTGGTGCTCGGTTGCTCTAGTCTAGTTGAAGACTGTGGTGCTCTGTGGCTCTAGTTATTTGAAGACTGTGGTGCTCTGTGGCTCTTGTCTAGTTGAAGACTTTGGGGCTCTGTGGCTGTAGTCTAGTTGAAGACTGTGGTGATCTGTGACTCTAATCTAATTGAAAACTGTGGGGCTCTATGGCTCTAATCTAGTTGAAGACTGTGGGCCTCTGTGACTCTAATCTAGTCGACGACTGTGGTGCTATGTGACTCTAATCTAGTTGAAGACTGTGGGAGTCTGTGGCTGTGGTCTAGTTGAAGACTTTGGGGCTCTGTGGCTGTAGTCTAGTTGAAGACTGTGGTGCTCTGTGGCTGTAGCCTTGTTGAATAATGTGGAGCTCTGTGGCTCTAGTCTAGTTGAATACTGTTGTGCTCTGTGGCTCTAGTCTAGTTGAAGACTGTGGTGCTCTGTGGCTCTAGTCTAGTTGAAGACTGTGGTGCTCTGTGGCTCTAGTTAATTGAAGACTGTGGTGCTCTGTGGCTCTTGTCTAGTTGAAGACTTTGGGGCTCTGTGGCTGTAGTCTAGTTGAAGACTGTGGTGCTCTGTGACTCTAATCTAATTGAAAACTGTGGGGCTCTATGGCACTAGTCCAGCTGAATACTGTGGTGCTCTGTGGCTGTAGTCTAGTTGAAGACTGTGGTGCTCTGTGGCTCTAGTCTAGTGTAATACTGTGGTGCTCTGTGGCTCTAGTCTAGTTGAATACTGTGGTGCTCTGTGGCTCTAGTCTAGTTGAAAACTATGGTGCTCTGTGGCTCTAGTCTAGTTGAAGACTGTGGTGCTCTGTGGCTCTAGTCTAGTGTAATACTGTGGTGCTCTGTGGCTCTAATCTAGTTGAAGAATGTGGTGCTCTGTGGCTCTAGTCTAGTTGAATACTGTGGTGCTCTGTGGCTCTAGTCTAGTTGAATAATGTTGTGCTCTGTGGCTCTAGTCTAGTTGAAAACTGTGGGGCTCTGTGGCTCTAATCTAGTTGAAGACTGTGGGCCTCTGTGACTCTAATCTAGTCGACGACTGTGGTGCTATGTGACTCTAATCTAGTTGAAGACTGTGGGAGTCTGTGGCTGTGGTCTAGTTGAAGACTTTGGGGCTCTGTGGCTGTAGTCTAGTTGATGACTGTGGTGCTCTGTGGCTCTAGTCTAGTTGAAGACTGTGATGCTCTGTGGCTCTAGTCTAGTTGAAGACTGTGGTGCTCTGTGGCTCTAGTTATTTGAAGACTGTGGTGCTCTGTGGCTCTTGTCTAGTTGAAGACTTTGGGGCTCTGTGGCTGTAGTCTAGTTGAAGACTGTGGTGATCTGTGACTCTAATCTAATTGAAAACTGTGGGGCTCTATGGCACTAGTCCAGCTGAATACTGTGGTGCTCTGTGGCTGTAGTCTAGTTGAATACTGTGGTGCTCTGTGGCTCTAGTCTAGTGTAATACTGTGGTGCTCTGTGGCTCTAGTCTAGTTGAAATCTATGGTGCTCTGTGGCTCTAGTCTAGTTGAAGACTGTGGTGCTCTGTGGCTCTAGTCTAGTGTAATACTGTGGTGCTCTGTGGCTCTAATCAAGTTGAAGAATGTGGTGCTCTGTGGCTCTAGTCTAGTTGAATACTGTGGTGCTCTGTGGCTCTAGTCTAGTTGAAGACTGTGGTGCTATGTGGCTCTAGTCTAGTTGAAAACTGTGGGGCTCTGTGGCTCTAATCTAGTTGAAGACTGTGGGCCTCTGTGACTCTAATCTAGTCGACGACTGTGGTGCTATGTGACTCTAATCTAGTTGAAGACTGTGGGAGTCTGTGGCTGTGGTCTAGTTGAAGACTTTGGGGCTCTGTGGCTGTAGTCTTGTTGAAGACTGTGGTGCTCTGTGACTCTAATCTAATTAAAACTCTGGGCCTCTGTTGCACTAGTCCAGCTGAATACTGTGGTGCTCTGTGGCTGTAGTCTAGTTGAAGACTGTGGTGCTCTCTAGTTGAATAATGTGGAGCTCTGTGGCTCTAGTCTAGTTGAATACTGTGGTGCCCTGTGGCTCTAGTCTAGTTGAAGACTGTGGTGCTTTGTGGCTCTAGTCTAGTGTAATACTGTGGAGCTCTGTGGCTCTTGTCTAGTTGAATACTGTGGTGCTCTGTGGCTCTAGTCTAGTTGAAGACTGTGGTGCTCTGTGGCTCTAGTCTAGTTGAAGACTGTGGTGCTCTGTGGCTCTAGTTATTTGAAGACTGTGGTGCTCTGTGGCTCTTGTCTAGTTGAAGACTTTGGGGCTCTGTGGCTGTAGTCTAGTTGAAGACTGTGGTGCTCTGTGACTCTAATCTAATTGAAAACTGTGGGGCTCTATGGCACTAGTCCAGCTGAATACTGTGGTGCTCTGTGGCTGTAGTCTAGTTGAAGACTGTGGTGCTCTGTGGCTCTAGTCTAGTGTAATACTGTGGTGCTCTGTGGCTCTAGTCTAGTTGAATACTGTGGTGCTCTGTGGCTCTAGTCTAGTTGAAAACTATGGTGTTCTGTGGCTCTAGCCTAGTTGAAGACTGTGGTGCTCTGTGGCTCTAGTTATTTGAAGACTGTGGTGCTCTGTGGCTCTTGTCTAGTTGAAGACTTTGGGGCTCTGTGGCTGTAGTCTAGTTGAAGACTGTGGTGATCTGTGACTCTAATCTAATTGAAAACTGTGGGGCTCTATGGCTCTAATCTAGTTGAAGACTGTGGGCCTCTGTGACTCTAATCTAGTCGACGACTTTGGTGCTATGTGACTCTAATCTAGTTGAAGACTGTGGGAGTCTGTGGCTGTGGTCTAGTTGAAGACTTTGGGGCTCTGTGGCTGTAGTCTAGTTGAAGACTGTGGTGCTCTGTGACTCTAATCTAATTGAAAACTCTGGGGCTCTGTGGCACTAGTCCAGCTGAATACTGTGGTGCTCTGTGGCTCTAGTCTAGTTGAAGACTGTGGTGCTCTGTGGCTCTAGTCTAGTTGAAGACTGTGGTGCTCTGTGGCTCTAGTTATTTGAAGACTGTGGTGCTCTGTGGCTCTTGTCTAGTTGAAGACTTTGGGGCTCTGTGGCTGTAGTCTAGTTGAAGACTGTGGTGCTCTGTGACTCTAATCTAATTGAAAACTGTGGGGCTCTATGGCACTAGTCCAGCTGAATACTGTGGTGCTCTGTGGCTGTAGTCTAGTTGAAGACTGTGGTGCTCTGTGGCTCTAGTCTAGTGTAATACTGTGGTGCTCTGTGGCTCTAGTCTAGTTGAATACTGTGGTGCTCTGTGGCTCTAGTCTAGTTGAAAACTATGGTGTTCTGTGGCTCTAGTCTAGTTGAAGACTGTGGTGCTCTGTGGCTCTAGTCTAGTTGAAAACTGTGGGGCTCTGTGGCTCTAATCTAGTTGAAGACTGTGGGCGTCTGTGACTCTAATCTAGTCGACGACTGTGGTGCTATGTGACTCTAATCTAGTTGAAGACTGTGGGAGTCTGTGGCTATGGTCTAGTTGAAGACTTTGGGGCTCTGTGGCTGTAGTCTAGTTGAAGACTGTGGTGCTCTGTGACTCTAATCTAATTGAAAACTCTGGGGCTCTATGGCACTAGTCCAGCTGAATACTGTGGTGCTCTGTGGCTGTAGTCTAGTTGAAGACTGTGGTGCTCTGTGGCTCTAGTCTAGTTGAAGATTGTGGTGCTCTGTGGCTCTAGTCTAGTTGAAGACTGTGGTGCTCTGTGGCTCTAGTTATTTGAAGACTGTGGTGCTCTGTGGCTCTTGTCTAGTTGAAGACTTTGGGGCTCTGTGGCTGTAGTCTAGTTGAAGACTGTGGTGCTCTGTGACTCTAATCTAATTGAAAACTGTGGGGCTCTATGGCACTAGTCCAGCTGAATACTGTGGTGCTCTGTGGCTGTAGTCTAGTTGAAGACTGTGGTGCTCTGTGGCTCTAGTCTAGTGTAATACTGTGGTGCTCTATGGCTCTAGTCTAGTTGAATACTGTGGTGCTCTGTGGCTCTAGTCTAGTCAAAATCTATGGTGCTCTGTGGCTCTAGTCTAGTTGAAGACTGTGGTGCTCTGTGGCTCTAGTCTAGTGTAATACTGTGGTGCTCTGTGGCTCTAATCTAGTTGAAGAATGTGGTGCTCTGTGGCTCTAGTCTAGTTGAATACTGTGGTGCTCTGTGGCTCTAGTCTAGTTGAAGACTGTGGTGCTCTGTGGCTCTAGTCTAGTTGAAAACTGTGGGGCTCTGCGGCTCTAATCTAGTTGAAGACTGTGGGCGTCTGTGACTCTAATCTAGTCGACGACTGTGGTGCTATGTGACTCTAATCTAGTTGAAGACTGTGGGAGTCTGTGGCTGTGGTCTAGTTGAAGACTTTGGGGCTCTGTGGCTGTAGTCTAGTTGAAGACTGTTGTGCTCTGTGACTCTAATCTAATTGAAAACTCTGGGGCTCTATGGCACTAGTCCAGCTGAATACTGTGGTGCTCTGTGGCTGTAGTCTAGTTGAAGACTGTGGTGCTCTGTGGCTGTAGTCTAGTTGAATAATGTTGTGCTCTGTGGCTCTAGTCTAGTTGAAGACTGTGGTGCTCTGTGGCTCTAGTCTAGTTGAAGACTGTGGTGCTCTGTGGCTCTAGTTATTTGAAGACTGTGGTGCTCTGTGGCCCTTGTCTAGTTGAAGACTTTGGGGCTCGGTGGCTGTAGTCTAGTTGAAGACTGTGGTGCTCTGTGACTCTAATCTAATTGAAAACTGTGGGGCTCTATGGCACTAGTCCAGCTGAATACTGTGGTGCTCTGTGGATGTAGTCTAGTTGAAGACTGTGGTGCTCTGTGGCTCTAGTCTAGTTGAAAACTGTGGGGCTCTGTGGCTCTAATCTAGTTGAAGACTGTGGGCGTCTGTGACTCTAATCTAGTCGACGACTGTGGTGCTATGTGACTCTAATCTAGTTGAAGACTGTGGGAGTCTGTGGCTGTGGTCTAGTTGAAGACTTTGGGGCTCTGTGGCTGTAGTCTAGTTGAAGACTGTGGTGCTCTGTGACTCTAATCTAATTGAAAACTCTGGGGCTCTATGGCACTAGTCCAGCTGAATACTGTGGTGCTCTGTGGCTGTAGTCTAGTTGAAGACTGTGGTGCTCTGTGGCTCTAGTCTAGTTGAAGACTGTGGTGCTCTGTGGCTCTAGTCTAGTTGAAGACTGTGGTGCTCTGTGGCTCTAGTTATTTGAAGACTGTGGTGCTCTGTGGCTCTTGTCTAGTTGAAGACTTTGGGGCTCTGTGGCTGTAGTCTAGTTGAAGACTGTGGTGCTCTGTGACTCTAATCTAATTGAAAACTGTGGGGCTCTATGGCACTAGTCCAGCTGAATACTGTGGTGCTCTGTGGCTGTAGTCTAGTTGAAGACTGTGGTGCTCTGTGGCTCTAGTCTAGTGTAATACTGTGGTGCTCTATGGCTCTAGTCTAGTTGAATACTGTGGTGCTCTGTGGCTCTAGTCTAGTCAAAATCTATGGTGCTCTGTGGCTCTAGTCTAGTTGAAGACTGTGGTGCTCTGTGGCTCTAGTCTAGTGTAATACTGTGGTGCTCTGTGGCTCTAATCTAGTTGAAGAATGTGGTGCTCTGTGGCTCTAGTCTAGTTGAATACTGTGGTGCTCTGTGGCTCTAGTCTAGTTGAAGACTGTGGTGCTCTGTGGCTCTAGTCTAGTTGAAAACTGTGGGGTTCTGTGGCTCTAATCTAGTTGAAGACTGTGGGCGTCTGTGACTCTAATCTAGTCGACGACTATGGTGCTATGTGACTCTAATCTAGTTGAAGACTGTGGGAGTCTGTGGCTGTGGTCTAGTTGAAGACTTTGGGGCTCTGTGGCTGTAGACTAGTTGAAGACTGTTGTGCTCTGTGACTCTAATCTAATTGAAAACTCTGGGGCTCTATGGCACTAGTCCAGCTGAATACTGTGGTGCTCTGTGGCTGTAGTCTAGTTGAAGACTGTGGTGCTCTGTGGCTGTAGTCTAGTTGAATAATGTTGTGCTCTGTGGCTCTAGTCTAGTTGAAGACTGTGGTGCTCTGTGGCTCTAGTCTAGTTGAAGACTGTGGTGCTCTGTGGCTCTAGTTATTTGAAGACTGTGGTGCTCTGTGGCCCTTGTCTAGTTGAAGACTTTGGGGCTCGGTGGCTGTAGTCTAGTTGAAGACTGTGGTGATCTGTGACTCTAATCTAATTGAAAACTGTGGGGCTCTATGGCTCTAATCTAGTTGAAGACTGTGGGAGTCTGTGGCTGTGGTCTAGTTGAAGACTTTGGGGCTCTGTGGCTGTAGTCTAGTTGAAGACTGTGGTGCTCTGTGACTCTAATCTAATTGAAAACTCTGGGGCTCTGTGGCACTAGTCCAGCTGAATACTGTGGTGCTCTGTGGATGTAGTCTAGTTGAAGACTGTGGTGCTCTGTGGCTGTAGTCTAGTTGAATAATGTGGAGCTCTGTGGCTCTAGTCTAGTTGAATACTGTTGTGCTCTGTGGCTCTAGTCTAGTTGAAGACTGTGGTGCTCTGTGGCTCTAGTCTAGTTGAAGACTGTGGTGCTCTGTGGCTCTAGTTATTTGAAGACTGTGGTGCTCTGTGGCTCTTGTCTAGTTGAAGACTTTGGGGCTCTGTGGCTGTAGTCTAGTTGAAGACTGTGGTGCTCTGTGACTCTAATCTAATTGAAAACTGTGGGGCTCTATGGCACTAGTCCAGCTGAATACTGTGGTGCTCTGTGGCTGTAGTCTAGTTGAAGACTGTGGTGCTCTGTGGCTCTAGTCTAGTGTAATACTGTGGTGCTCTGTGGCTCTAGTCTAGTTGAATACTGTGGTGCTCTGTGGCTCTAGTCTAGTTGAAGACTGTGGTGCTCTGTGGCTCTAGTCTAGTTGAAGACTGTGGTGCTCTGTGGCTCTAGTTATTTGAAGACTGTGGTGCTCTGTGGCTCTTGTCTAGTTGAAGACTTTGGGGCTCTGTGGCTGTAGTCTAGTTGAAGACTGTGGTGATCTGTGACTCTAATCTAATTGAAAACTGTGGGGCTCTATGGCACTAGTCCAGCTGAATACTGTGGTGCTCTGTGGCTGTAGTCTAGTTGAATACTGTGGTGCTCTGTGGCTCTAGTCTAGTGTAATACTGTGGTGCTCTGTGGCTATAGTCTAGTTGAAAACTATGGTGCTCTGTGGCTCTAGTCTAGTTGAAGACTGTGGTGCTCTGTGGCTCTAGTCTAGTGTAATAATGTGGTGCTCTGTGGCTCTAATCTAGTTGAAGAATGTGGTGCTCTGTGGCTCTAGTCTAGTGAATACTGTGGTGCTCTGTGGCTCTAGTCTAGTTGAAGACTGTGGTGCTATGTGGCTCTAGTCTAGTTGAAAACTGTGGGGCTCTGTGGCTCTAATCTAGTTGAAGACTGTGGGCCTCTGTGACTCTAATCTAGTCGACGACTGTGGTGCTATGTCACTCTAATCTAGTTGAAGACTGTGGGAGTCTGTGGCTGTGGTCTAGTTGAAGACTTTGGGGCTCTGTGGCTGTAGTCTAGTTGAAGACTGTGGTGCTCTGTGACTCTAATCTAATTGAAAACTCTGGGGCTCTGTGGCACTAGTCCAGCTGAATACTGTGGTGCTCTGTGGCTGTAGTCTAGTTGAAGATTGTGGTGCTCTCTAGTTGAATAATGTGGAGCTCTGTGGCTCTAGTCTAGTTGAATACTGTGGTGCCCTGTGGCTCTAGTCTAGTTGAAGACTGTGGTGTTTTGTGGCTCTAGTCTAGTGTAATACTGTGGAGCTCTGTGGCTCTTGTCTAGTTGAATACTGTGGTGCTCTGTGGCTCTAGTCTAGTTGAAGACTGTGGTGCTCTGTGGCTCTAGTCTAGTTGAAGACTGTGGTGCTCTGTGGCTCTAGTTATTTGAAGACTGTGGTGCTCTGTGGCTCTTGTCTAGTTGAAGACTTTGGGGCTCTGTGGCTGTAGTCTAGTTGAAGACTGTGGTGATCTGTGACTCTAATCTAATTGAAAACTGTGGGGCTCTATGGCACTAGTCCAGCTGAATACTGTGGTGCTCTGTGGCTGTAGTCTAGTTGAAGACTGTGGTGCTCTGTGGCTCTAGTCTAGTGTAATACTGTGGTGCTCTGTGGCTCTAGTCTAGTTGAAAACTATGGTGCTCTGTGGCTCTAGTCTAGTTGAAGACTGTGGTGCTCTGTGGCTCTAGTCTAGTGTATACTGTGGTGCTCTGTGGCTCTAATCTAGTTGAAGAATGTGGTGCTCTGTGGCTCTAGTCTAGTTGAATACTGTGGTGCTCTGTGGCTCTAGTCTAGTTGAAGACTGTGGTGCTCTGTGGCTCTAGACTAGTTGAAAACTTTGGGGCTCTGTGGCTCTAATCTAGTTGAAGACTGTGGGCCTCTGTGACTCTAATCTAGTCGACGACTGTGGTGCTATGTGACTCTAATCTAGTTGAAGACTGTGGGAGTCTGTGGCTGTAGTCTAGTTGAAGACTTTGGGGCTCTGTGGCTGTAGTCTAGTTGAAGACTGTGGTGCTCTGTGACTCTAATCTAATTGAAAACTCTGGGGCTCTATGGCACTAGTCCAGCTGAATACTGTGGTGCTCTGTGGCTGTAGTCTAGTTGAAGACTGTGGTGCTCTGTGGCTGTAGTCTAGTTGAATAATGTTGTGCTCTGTGGCTCTAGTCTACTTGAAGACTGTGGTGCTCTGTGGCTCTAGTCTAGTTGAAGACTGTGGTGCTCTGTGGCTCTAGTTATTTGAAGACTGTGGTGCTCTGTGGCTCTTGTCTAGTTGAAGACTTTGGGGCTCTGTGGCTGTAGTCTAGTTGAAGACTGTGGTGCTCTTTGACTCTAATCTAATTGAAAACTGTGGGGCTCTATGGCACTAGTCCAGCTGAATACTGTGGTGCTCTGTGGCTGTAGTCTAGTTGAAGACTGTGGTACTCTGTGGCTCTAGTCTAGTGTAATAATGTGGAGCTCTGTGGCTCTAGTCTAGTTGAATACTGTGGTGCCCTGTGGCTCTAGTCTAGTTGAAAAATGTGATGCTTTGTGGCTCTAGTCTAGTGTAATACTGTGGAGCTCTGTGGCTCTTGTCTAGTTGAATACTGTGCTGCTCTGTGGCTCTAGTCTAGTTGAAGACTGTGGTGCTCTGTGGCTCTAGTCTAGTTGAAGACTGTGGTGCTCTGTGGCTCTAGTTATTTGAAGACTGTGGTGCTCTGTGGCTCTTGTCTAGTTGAAGACTTTGGGGCTCAGTGGCTGTAGTCTAGTTGAAGACTGTGGTGCTATGTGGCTCTAGTCTAGTTGAAAACTGTGGGGCTCTGTGGCTCTAATCTAGTTGAAGACTGTGGGCCTCTGTGACTCTAATCTAGTCGACGACTGTGGTGCTATGTCACTCTAATCTAGTTGAAGACTGTGGGAGTCTGTGGCTGTGGTCTAGTTGAAGACTTTGGGGCTCTGTGGCTGTAGTCTAGTTGAAGACTGTGGTGCTCTGTGACTCTAATCTAATTGAAAACTCTGGGGCTCTGTGGCACTAGTCCAGCTGAATACTGTGGTGCTCTGTGGCTGTAGTCTAGTTGAAGACTGTGGTGCTCTCTAGTTGAATAATGTGGAGCTCTGTGGCTCTAGTCTAGTTGAATACTGTGGTGCCCTGTGGCTCTAGTCTAGTTGAAGACTGTGGTGCTTTGTGGCTCTAGTCTAGTGTAATACTGTGGAGCTCTGTGGCTCTTGTCTAGTTGAATACTGTGGTGCTCTGTGGCTCTAGTCTAGTTGAAGACTGTGGTGCACTGTGGCTCTAGTCTAGTTGAAGACTCTGGTGCTCTGTGGCTCTAGTTATTTGAAGACTGTGGTGCTCTGTGGCTCTTGTCTAGTTGAAGACTTTGGGGCTCTGTGGCTGTAGTCTAGTTGAAGACTGTGGTGATCTGTGACTCTAATCTAATTGAAAACTGTGGGGCTCTATGGCACTAGTCCAGCTGAATACTGTGGTGCTCTGTGGCTGTAGTCTAGTTGAAGACTGTGGTGCTCTGTGGCTCTAGTCTAGTGTAATACTGTGGTGCTCTGTGGCTCTAGTCTAGTTGAAAACTATGGTGCTCTGTGGCTCTAGTCTAGTTGAAGACTGTGGTGCTCTGTGGCTCTAGTCTAGTGTAATACTGTGGTGCTCTGTGGCTCTAATCTAGTTGAAGAATGTGGTGCTCTGTGGCTCTAGTCTAGTTGAATACTGTGGTGCTCTGTGGCTCTAGTCTAGTTGAAGACTGTGGTGCTCTGTGGCTCTAGTCTAGTTGAAAACTGTGGGGCTCTGTGGCTCTAATCTAGTTGAAGACTGTGGGCCTCTGTGACTCTAATCTAGTCGACGACTGTGGTGCTATGTGACTCTAATCTAGTTGAAGACTGTGGGAGTCTGTGGCTGTAGTCTAGTTGAAGACTTTGGGGCTCTGTGGCTGTAGTCTAGTTGAAGACTGTGGTGCTCTGTTACTCTAATCTAATTGAAAACTCTGGGGCTCTATGGCACTAGTCCAGCTGAATACTGTGGTGCTCTGTGGCTGTAGTCTAGTTGAATACTGTGGTGCTCTGTGGCTGTAGTCTAGTTGAATAATGTTGTGCTCTGTGGCTCTAGTCTAGTTGAAGACTGTGGTGCTCTGTGGCTCTAGTCTAGTTGAAGACTGTGGTGCTCTGTGGCTCTAGTTATTTGAAGACTGTGGTGCTCTGTGGCTCTTGTCTAGATGAAGACTTTGGGGCTCTGTGGCTGTAGTCTAGTTGAAGACTGTGGTGCTCTTTGACTCTAATCTAATTGAAAACTGTGGGGCTCTATGGCACTAGTCCAGCTGAATACTGTGGTGCTCTGTGGCTCTAGTCTGGTTGAAAACTGTGGGGCTCTGTGGCTCTAATCTAGTTGAAGACTGTGGGCCTCTGTGACTCTAATCTAGTCGACGACTGTGGAGCTATGTGACTCTAATCTAGTTGAAGACTGTGGGAGTCTGTGGCTGTAGTCTAGTTGAAGACTTTGGGGCTCTGTGGCTGTAGTCTAGTTGAAGACTGTGGTGCTCTGTGACTCTAATCTAATTGAAAACTCTGGGGCTCTATGGCACTAGTCCAGCTGAATACTGTGGTGCTCTGTGGCTGTAGTCTAGTTGAAGACTGTGGTGCTCTGTGGCTGTAGTCTAGTTGAATAATGTTGTGCTCTGTGGCTCTAGTCTAGTTGAAGACTGTGGTGCTCTGTGGCTCTAGTCTAGTTGAAGACTGTGGTGCTCTGTGGCTCTAGTTATTTGAAGACTGTGGTGCTCTGTGGCTCTTGTCTAGTTGAAGACTTTGGGGCTCTGTGGCTGTAGTCTAGTTGAAGACTGTGGTGCTCTTTGACTCTAATCTAATTGAAAACTGTGGGGCTCTATGGCACTAGTCCAGCTGAATACTGTGGTGCTCTGTGGCTGTAGTCTAGTTGAAGACTGTGGTACTCTGTGGCTCTAGTCTAGTGTAATAATGTGGAGCTCTGTGGCTCTAGTCTAGTTGAATACTGTGGTGCCCTGTGGCTCTAGTCTAGTTGAAGAATGTGGTGCTTTGTGGCTCTAGTCTAGTGTAATACTGTGGAGCTCTGTGGCTCTTGTCTAGTTGAATACTGTGGTGCTCTGTGGCTCTAGTCTAGTTGAAGACTGTGGTGCTCTGTGGCTCTAGTCTAGTTGAAGACTGTGGTGCTCTGTGGCTCTAGTTATTTGAAGACTGTGGTGCTCTGTGGCTCTTGTCTAGTTGAAGACTTTGGGGCTCAGTGGCTGTAGTCTAGTTGAAGTCTTTGGTGATCTGTGACTCTAATCTAATTGAAAACTGTGGGGCTCTATGGCACTAGTCTAGTTGAAGACTGTGGTGCTCTGTGGCTGTAATCTAGTTGAAGACTGTGGTGCTCTGTGGCTCTAGTCTAGTGTAATACTGTGGTGCTCTGTGGCTCTAGTCTAGTTGAAAACTATGGTGGTCTGTGGCTCTAGTCTAGTTGAAGACTGTGGTGCTCTGTGGCTCTAGTCTAGTGTAATACTGTGGTGCTCTGTGGCTCTTGTCTAGTTGAAGAATGTGGTGCTCTGTGGCTCTAGTCTAGTTGAATATTGTGGTGCTCTGTGGCTCTAGTCTAGTTGAAGACTGTGGTGCTCTGTGGCTCTAGTCTAGTTGAATACAGTGGTGCTCTGTGGCTCTAGTCTAGTTGAAGACTGTGGTTCTTTGTGGCTGTAGTCTAGTGTAATACTGTGGTGCTATATGGCTCTAGTCTAGTTGAATACTATGGTGCTCTGTGGCTCTAGTCTAGTTTAATACTGTGCTGCTCTGTGGCTCTAGTCTAGTTGAAGACTGTGGTGCTCTTTGGCTCTTGTCTAGTTGAAGACTGTGGTGTTCTGTGGCTCTAGTCTAGTTGAAGACTGTGGTGCTTTTTGGCTCTAGTTTAGTTGAAGACTGTGGTGCTCTTTGGCTATTGTCTAGTTGAAGACTGTGGTGCTCTGTGGCTCTAGTCTAGTGGAAGACTGTGGTGCTCTGTGGCTGTAGTCTAGTTGAATACTGTGGTACTCTGTGGCTCTAGTATATTTGAAGACTGTGGTGCTCTGTGGCTCTAGTCTAGTTGAATACTGTGGTGCCCTGTGGCTCTAGTCTAGTTGAATACTTTGGTTCTCTGTGATTCAAATCTAGTTGAAGAATGTGGTGCTCTGTGGCTCTATTCTAGTTTAATAATGTGGTGCTCTGTGGCTCTAGTCTAGTTGAAGATTGTGGTGCTCTGTGGCTCTAGTTTAGTTGAAGACTTTGGTGCTCTTTGGCTCTTGTCTAGTTGAAGACTGTGGTGCTCTGTGGCTCTAGTCTAGTTGAAGACTGTGGTGCTCTGTGACTCTAATCTAGTTGAAGACTGTGGGGCTCTGTGACTCTAGTCTAGTTGAAGACTGTGGGGCTCTTTGGCTGTAGTTTAGTTGAAGACTGTCGTGCTCTGTGACTCTAATCTAGTTGAAAACTGTGGGGCTCTGTGGCTCTAGTCTATTTGAAGACTGTGATGCTCTGTGACTCTAATCTATTTGAAGACTGTGGTGCTCTGTGACTCTAATCTAGTTGAAGACTCTGGGGCTCTGTGGCTCTATTCTAGTTGAATACTGTGGTGCTCTGTGTCTCTAGTCTAGTTGAAGACTGTGGTGCTCTGTGGCTCTAGTTTAGTTGAAGACTGTGGTGCTCTTTGGCTCTTGTCTAGTTGAAGACTGTGGTGCTCTGTGGCTCTAGTCTAGTGGAAGACTGTGGTGCTCTGTGGCTGTAGTCTATTTGAATACTGTGGTGCTTTTTGGCTCTAGTATATTTGAAGACTGTGGTGCTCTGTGGCTCTAGTCTAGTTGAATACTGTGGTGCCCTGTGGCTCTAGTCTAGTTGAATACTTTGGTGCTCTGTGACTCAAATCTAGTTGAAGAATGTGGTGCTCTGTGGCTCTATTCTAGTTGAATACTTTGGTGCTCTGTGGCTCTAGTCTAGTTGAAGACTGTGGTGCTCTGTGGCTCTAGTTTAGTTGAAGACTGTGGTGCTCTTTTGCTCTTGTCTAGTTGAAGACTGTGGTGCTCTGTGGCTCTAGTCTAGTTGAAGACTGTGGTGCTCTGTGACTCTAATCTAGTTGTAGACTGTGGGGCTCTGTGACTCTAGTCTAGTTGAAGACTGTGGGGCTCTGTGGCTGTAGTTTAGTTGAAGACTGTCGTGCTCTGTGACTCTAATCTAGTTGAAAACTGTGGGGCTCTGTGGCTCTAGTCTATTTGAAGACTGTGATGCTCTGTGACTCTAATCTATTTGAAGACTGTGGTGCTCTGTGACTCTAATCTAGTTGAAGACTCTGGGGCTCTGTGGCTAAAGTTGATTTTTCGTAGTTCTGCTGGTGTTTGGCTCTCAGGTTTCCATCCTGGGAATGAGAAGGTGAAAAGGTTGGGAAGAATGGTTCCGCCTCAGAACAAAAAGAGGGAACTTTGAGAAAAACTGACATTTTGAAGGTTGTCAGAAATGAAAAGCAAGCCTCACCTACAATATCACAGAATTCCAATGGGGGACAGGGGAGGGGGTGGGGGGGTTGATAAGCTTTAGGGGGCTTTACACCTCTACACCACACCCTTGGCCATGGGCCAGCTCAGCCATGCTCCAGGTTCTCAGGGGGGAGAGCTTTACCTCACAGCCCAGCAGGAGAGAGCCGTGCCTGGGCTAACACTCCTACGCTATCATCTGCACTGGTTCCCCTGATTTCATACTGTATCTCCCACATCTGGCTCAACTACAGCTGTTTTATTTTCTCTGGTGGCAAAAATATTTATCTTTCACCAACTCTCCCTTCCTTCGTCTCTCGTGCCCGACATTGCTCTCCAATCATCCCTCCATCTGTCCTGCTCTCTCTCATCCATCCCTCCATCTGTCCTGCCCTCTCTCATCCATCCCTCCATCTGTCCTCCCCTCTCTCATCCATCCCTCCATCTGTCCTGCCCTCTCTCATCCATCCCTCCATCTGTCCTGCCCTCTCTCATCCATCCATCTGTCCTGCCCTCTCTCATCCATCCCTCCATCTGTCCTCCCCTCTCTCATCCTTCCCTCCATCTGTCCTGCCCTCTCTCATCCATCCCTCCATCTGTCCTGCCCTCTCTCATCCATCCCTCCATCTGTCCTGCCCTCTCTCATCCATCCCTCCATCTGTCCTGCCCTCTCTCATCCATCCCTCCATCTGTCCTGCCCTCTCTCATCCATCCCTCCATCTGTCTAGCCCTCTCTCATCCATCCCTCCATCTGTCCTGCTCTCTCTCATCCATCCCTCCATCTGTCCTGCCCTCTCTCATCCATCCCTCCATCTGTCCTGCTCTCTCTCATCCATCCCTCCATCTGTCCTGCTCTCTCTCATCCATCCCTCCATCTGTCCTGCTCTCTCTCATCCATCCCTCCATCTGTCCTGCCCTCTCATCCATCCCTCCATCTGTCCTGCTCTCTCTCATCCATCCCTCCATCTGTCCTGCCCTCTCTCATCCATCCCTCCATCTGTCCTGCCCTCTCTCATCCATCCCTCCAGCTTTCCTCCCCTCTCTCATCCATCCCTCCATCTGTCTAGCCCTCTCTCATCCATCCCTCCATCTGTCCTGCCCTCTCTCATCCATCCCTCCATCTGTCCTGCCCTCTCTCATCCATCCCTCCATCCCTCAGGCTGTTAGACACATACACCTGAATAAGAAAAGGAGAGCAGCAAACTCTAGGAGCTCAGATGAAATAATGTAATAGTAGCGTTTCGACAGCCATGCTGTATTCATCAGGATTTAATACACCTAACATGCACAAAGAGATATAAAGTGAATCAACAAATTATCCAGATGATTGATGTCACTTCAGCCAATAACAATTTAACGTAACATCTTCCAAACGGGGAACAAGCGCCAAAATGACGAGTTTTTCCACAGTGCTTGCCTTTCTAGCCATCTCCACTCTGGAGTCCCACTCACTTCAAATCAGCTTTATTAGCATCAACGTTTTCAAACAGTTCCCAACTTTAATTCACAGAAAGCACTGTAGAGACAGATAGGAGACATGGCAGGCACTTCCAGAGTTTTCTGTGACTGTCATGAGAATCCTAATCATAGTGAACCCTCAAAACAGGGCTGATTCCCATATTGAACAGATTAAACTTTTTGGCCCCATTTACAACATGATTAACAATAAACTAACTGACTGAAGAGACAGACAGACAGAGGCAAAGTGAGAGGAGGTAGGGAGAGGGAGAGAGAGAGAGAGAGAGAGAGAGAGAGAGAGAGAGAGAGAGAGAGAGAGAGAGAGAGAGAGAGAGAGAGAGAGAGAGAGAGAGAGAGAGAGAGAGAGAGAGAGAGAGAGAGAGGGGGGTGACAAATAGGGAGAGTAATTAATTAGAAGTAATTAAACTGCAAAATAAAATAAAAATTCTGCCTCGAAGGTAAGACAATGGCACACTTCTGGACAAGCACATGGCACATTGCAAAAAGGGACAAACTACCAACAACCCTGACCTGTAACCTGGAAACACTTTCATTTGTAAAGACTGGACACTATTAGTAGGAGTTAACCACTCTTGCCCTCGCCTGCCCACCTTGTTTCACGGAAATGGGACAAACTCAAGTGGCTCTTAAAGAACCCAGCACAAGCACAATTTTTGTCCAGTTAGCGAACACCTTGGAACACCTTGCTCCCGGTCAACTAAAGACAGTTCATCGATTTTCAACATTACATACAGTAGACCTACAGTAGGCACAGAGTAGTGTATTCTACTATGTACCACAATAGGGCAAACTTGATCTCTCAATTGAGTGCTTGCGTCTAGGCACACATTCACAGAACCACCAGCTTTTCAGGCAATATGGGGCAAGGCAACGGCCACCTGTGGTTGTCACAGCAACATATGCAGGACAGCACGTTTTTGCCATGTGATAACGGTCAAATGCAATAACACATGATACAATAACAACCACATCACATACCATCCAACATACAGTATAATTAAGCAATAGGGCACAAGGGGGTGTGGTAAATGGCCAATATACCATGGCTAAGGGCTGTTCTGATGCACAACGCAACGCGGCGTGCCTGGACACAGCCCTTAGCCGTGGTATATTGGTCATATACCACAAACCCCCGAGGCGCCTTATTGCTATTATAAACTGGTTACCAACGTAATTAGAGCAGTTAAAAATAAATATTTTGTCATACTCATGGTATACGGTCTGTTATACCACGGCTGTCAGACAATCAGCATTCAGGGCTCGAACCACCCAGTTTATAATAACAATTGCATACCATTAATCATACTGTACCTAGACCTAAACCACAACCACATACCATGAAATATGCACAGTGTTTTGAGCATGATCTCAGTGGACATAGTCTCTGTGTAAGCATTACAATAACAGTCATATGCCAGATTTAGATTCAACACTGCAATAATGTCTAGCAATATTATATGAACACAGAATCACTACAGGATCCATGCAAGGTGTCGATTGATAAAATACCATTCACCAATACTGTACAGTTTGGTCCAACAATTCTACATGAAACTGAGCGGTCAGCATCATTAAATGTAATGCAATCATAATATGTATGGGGTGTCCACATTTCATTCAACTGAATGTCTACATGTGTTTAATTACATTCATATTTTATTTACATCATCTGAGGCAAACTGTCTTTGCAAAACTCAATAGCCTGTGATAGGCAAGACAGAATTCCCATACAAATACATATATTCATCCTATTTGATGTACAGTCAACTCCTGATAAGTGCACATTGGATAACTGCAAGCTGTGCATTGTAGTTAATCCGTTCTTATTAAAGTTCAGTGTTTTTCATTGTTTTGTATCTGCATGCTTCAGTTTAGTGCATGCCAAGCAATTCCAATAACATTGTATTTATCAGGAGCTGACTGTAAGTGTTCTACATGGTGATGATGGTGATACAGATGTCACCTACCTCTGCTTCTCCGAGCCGTGGACGAGCTGGCCAGCGCCATCCCAACGATGACGAGGAGGTAGAGGAAGAGGAGGAAGGTGTGTGAGCGCTGCATGGTTGTAGCTTCTCTGCAGAGGTCTCAGGTAAAAAGGACTGGCTGGTGGGTCTCACTAGATACACGTGACTTGTGTAGATCTGCTCAGGTACTCCACTAAATGATCACAGTTCAGGACTAAGAGGAGGACTAAGGTGAGCCACTGGACTACAGTACTGGAGAATTTCAGAGTAAATATCAACCAGCTCTGGACTAGCTCACAGACTGCGCCTGGTATACGACTACAACAGTGGAACTAGAACAGTAGAACTAGAACAGTAAAGTCATTCTCCTAGGTCTGTGTGATTCTGAGAACTGTCTCTGGTGGCTGGACTACTTCCCTGAGCTGGTGGGTCTCAGGACTTGTGCAGCACACTGGACAGGCTCTGTCTGAGGCTGAGGGGCTGGGTGCGCTGAGGCTCTATGCTGTGCTCTGGGATCCAGGGAGACCAGCCTGCAGCATATATACCTACAGAGGGAGGGGACACAGGAAAGCAGACACACCCCTTTTCTTTTTTCGCACTCTCCCACAGAGAACAGCACTCTTTTACTTGCTGTCACACCCTCTCTCTCTCTCTCTCTCTCTCTCTCGTGTCTCTGGCCCTTTCTCTTTCTCTCTTCCGTTCTCTTTCATTTTCACTCACTCTCTTTCTCTCTCATTCCCCCTTTCATTTTTTCTTTCTTTCTTTCTTTCTGTAATTTTTTTTCTACGATTTCCACACCTCCACTGTTTTCCATCCATAAGGCTCTTGCTGATTTTTCGTTGCACTTACTCTCTAATTCTCTCTTTCCTTTCTTTCTCTCCCTCCTTCTTTTTCCTCCCTTTCCTATCCCTCACTCTAACACTCTTTTTACCTCTCTCTTAATTTAGCCCAAAGTTGTAAGGTGTTTAAAGGTTCTGGAAGAGTCTTCCAAAAACGGAGGTAAGGAGGAAAAAGAGAAGAGTGGTGTTCCAGTAGAGTTTTTCCTCTTTCATCCCTCTCTCATCCCTCTGTCATCCCTCTCACATTCCTCTCTCATCCCTCTCTCATCCCTCTCTCATCCCTCTCTCATTCCTATCTCATCCCTCTCTCATCCCTCTGTCATCCCTCTCTCATTACTCTCTCATCCCTCTGTCATCCCTCTCTCTTCCCTCTCTCATCCCTCACTCATTCCTCTCTCATTCCTCTCTCATCCCTCTCTCATTTCTCTCATCCCTCTCTCATCCCTCTCTCATCCCTCTCTCATTCCTCTCTCATCCCTCTCTCATCCCTCTCTCATTCCTCTCTCATCCCTCTGTCATCCCTCTGTCATTCCTCTGTCATCTCTCTGTAATCCCTCTCTCATCCCTCTCACTCCTCTCTCATCCCTCTCTCATCCCTATGTCATCCCTCTCTCATCCCTCTCACTCCTCTCTCATCCCTCTGTCATCCCTCTCTCATTCCTCTCTCATCCCTCTGTCATCCCTCTCTCGTCCCTCTCACTCCTCTCTCATCTCTCTGTCATCCCTCTTTCATCCCTATATCATCCCTCTGTCATCCCTCTGTCATCCCTCTGTCATCCCTCTCTCATCCCTCTCCCCTCTCTCATACCTCTCTCATCCCTCTCTCATTCCTATCTCATCCCTCTCTCATTCCTCTCTCATCCCTCTGTCATCCCTCTCTCATTCCTATCTCATCCCTCTCTCATTCCTCTCTCATCCCTCTGTCATCCCTCTCTCATTCCTATCTCATCCCTCTCTCATCCCTCTGTCATCCCTCTGTCATCCCTCTCTCATCCCTCTCCCCTCTCTCATACCTCTCTAATCCCTCTCTCATCCCTCTCTCATCCCTCTCTCATTCCTCTGTCATCCCTCTCTCATTCCTATCTCATCCCTCTCTCATTCCTCTCTCATCCCTCTGTCATTCCTCTGTCATTCCTATCTCATCCCTCTCTCATTCCTCCGTCATCCCTATCTCATCCCTCTCTCATTCCTCTCATTCCTCTCTCATCCCTCTCTCATCCCTCTCTCATTCCTCCATCATCCCTCTCTCATCCCTCCGTCATCCCTCTCTCACACAATCTCAATTCATTCTGCTGTACCAAACCCCAAAACACGCCACCAACACGTGCAACTTTGGTCACTTCATGCACGTGTGGTAACCCGCCTACTATGAGCAAGCCCCCAAACATGGCCTTTTGGCAACATGTCACCCACCCATCACAAACACGTGCTGGTATATTAGTGCTGCTGCATCATAAAAGTGCCTTTGAACTGCAGACTCATCCATCAATGTTTACAACCATTGGGCACAGTGTGTGTGTGTGTGTGTGCGTGCCTGCCTGCGTGTGTGCGTGTGTGCGCGTGTGCGCGTGTGTGTGTGTATGCGCATGTGATTGAGTGTGTGCATGTGTGTGTCTGTCTGGGTCCAGATTGCTAGCAGTCAGTCGTCCAGCACGGTTCTGCCAGAACCAGGCCTCTGGGATGAGGTGTGTGTCCATGGATGTGTGCATGTGTGTGTTTCCAGGAGCTCCACTGCTCTGGCACTGAGGTTCCATCCCACATGCCATCACACGAGACAGGAACCAGGCTTGGGCAGAGGGGGCGGGTCTATTCAAACAGGAAGTCCCTAAGCACTGTCATATTCCAGGTCACAGGCTTCGTTCTCCAATATTCATTTAAAGATATGTGTTATGGTGCTACAGAGTCAATATCCATATAAAGATATCCCACTGGGCACATACTGGTTGAATCAACATTGATTCCACGTCATATCAATGAAATGACATTGAACCAATGTGGAATAGGCATTGAATTGACGTCTGTGCCCAGTGGGATGTGTTATGGTGCTACAGACTGCTTTCCTTTAAATGTTATAATTCAGAGCTTATAAACGAGAAAACATCTATATTTAGAACAAAATAGGAAAATGTTTAATTTGCATAAGACATCAAGGACTAAGGACTTAGTCAGATCACAAAATGGCTATAGTTATGGTTGTAAAAATGTTGATTCTTTGTCTCTTTGTCCTGTCCAGTAATCCAGCCAGACAGGTGTGTCAGGGTTTATCTGAGGGCTGAATGTTACAGGAAGTGGACATACAGAGGTGCCAGGTCCAGAAGTCAACAGAGAGCATTTCTAGGACAATGGGAAACCTTTTAATATCCTCCCCCTGTACCTCGCCAAGCCCCGTCCCCCTGTTCAACCGCTCCAACTACATTTACATTTACATCATTTAGCAGACGCTCTTATCCAGAACGACTTACAAATTGGTGCATTCAACTTATGATAGCCAGTGGGACAACCACTTTTCTTCTTCTTTTTTTTTTATGGGGGGGGAGTGGGGGATGGTGGGGGTAGAAGGATTACTTTATATTATTCCAGGTATTCCTTAAAGAGGTAGGGTTTCAAGTGTCTTCGGAAGTGTTCCTCCTTCCACCTCCTTCCACCTCCTCCAACCTTTTTCCTCCTCCACCCACCTTCTTGCATCTCCTCCCTCCTCCTTACATCTCCCTCCCACCCCTCCATTCCCCCTGTAGTCTGTGAGGGTGATCAGTGATGAAGCCACAGGAAGAGACAGAACAGTGAGTGCAGGATGGCATTTTCTGAGCTCAGCTTACATAACCGTGTCTTTGCTGTAAAAGCCATGTCCAAGCCTCGGGAGAACTTCAGGGGGAAGTCAGAAGAACCTCCCTCTGTACAGCACAATACCACCTCTGTCCCTCTGTACTGGGCACAGGATGGGTGGCCATAGAGAGAGGGAGGAGGGAGAGAAAGCGATAAGAAGGGATGGATGGAGAAATGGAGAGAGAGAGTGGAGGAAGAGAGAAAGAACAAGGGAGGGAGGGTAAAAAAGAGAGGGGATAGAATAAAACTGGGCCAACAAAAATGCCAAAAGTACTCTAAAATGAGACAGGTGCCTTTGATTTAAATCTGACCAGAGTTTTCAATCAATCTAGTCAATGTTCCACATACTGCGGGGAAGACAAGATAACTGTTCCCATAGCATCTGTCAGTTCTGTTCTTAATACATTTCCGTTGTTCACCTTCTCAAGGCCTTCTCCATGCTATCCAGCTAACCTGTAGTGGAATGTTGCCTGGTTTCCTTCAAGATAGCCATTTACATGTCAGACAATGTCTGGAGCTATTCGTGAACCTGACCCCTGACACCCCACCCCTGACCTCAGATACCTTTGAGTTCAGAAACACCCGTCTACAAATATGTGCTTCTGCTGCGTGCCTGTGTGTGTATGTCTTTGTGCCTGTGTGCCAGTGTGTGTATGTCTTTGTGCCTGTGTGCCAGTGTGTGTATGTCTTTGTGCCTGTGTGCCAGTGTGTGTATGTCTTTGTGCCTGTGTGCCAGTGTGTGTATGTATTTGTGCCTGTGTGCCAGTGTGTGTATGTCTGTCAGATGGATACTGATGTACTGTACAGTCGTGGTCAAAAGTTTTGAGAATGACACAAATACTAATTTTCACAAAGTCTGCTGCCTCTGCGGCATATAGAAGCAAACCGGATGGACATCATGAAAATGATCGGAGAGGTTGAGAGTAGAAGAAGTTCAGGAGCAAAAACTAAATAAAAATTAATATATATATAATAGAATTATTGTAAAATTGACTGTGTCCATAAGGTGTAGATAGTAAGTATAGGCCGGAAGTAGAGGCCTGGGCATTGTTGTTCACTAATTTACTCCAAGTAGGGAAAGGATGGCGGGGTTGAAAAGTAATAAAGGGGAGTATATATATAAAAAACATGGGGGATTGGAAGTGATGCAGACAATTACATTGATAGAAGTTACAATCTATCTGCAATATTAAGCTGATCTACCCCCCCCCCCCCACAAAAAAAAATAATTTACAAATAATTTTTAAAAACAGGAAACAAACATCCATATATGAAATATCCATAAACAATGAATAAAATAAATCTGCTTTTATCATATCAGACACAAATCAGATGGGTACAAGCAATGGGCACAAATAAAATGTTCCCAAATGAATCATCAACAGCCCATGACTCAGCATCAGCTGTTACCACACCACTCAGACACAAATCCATGCCTGAGAGATTTAAAATAAAACTTTAACAAATCAAATATCGATAAACCCTGAGTTTACAAAATCACAGTGTCCATCCGTACTGCTCAATACAAATGAGCAGAACTTAATGGGAACTTAAATGTTAATTAATTAATTATCAATAGACTATGAGTCTGCTGAATCACAGCGGGCCAGCCACTCAAGACACAGCTGACCATAAATCAGTGCTGAAGGAGAGTAAGCAGTGTGAATTAGTAATGAGGCAGAGAAACAGCAGACTTCAGACTCACAGGGTTGGAGGGAGGCCGCTCCATAATGACCTGATCCCTTCGCTGCGGACTATCTTAATAAAGGCATCCTGCAGAGAGAGGGTTAAAAAACCAGAGATAAAGAACTAATGCATGATACTGATGTACATGTTTATAAATGCTTAAGGGTCGCACCGAATGTGGATCTCCCATTTGTCTACGGTTTGTTCAGCACGCTGTTGATGTCTAACTGCCAAAATTTTTGTGTGATTCTACATGTAAAATCGGTTCGCACTCGGTTCGCAAATTACAGCCGGCACTCTGTTCAGAGGAGCTAAATACTCTCGGCAGGCAAATGCTATCGGTGTGTCCGAACCTTTATACATGTTAATAATGCTTGTGGTTAGCTTTCGATGGGTCCATCACTTAAGGCTGGTGCCAAGTCCCACCTAGGGCTGTGGCGGTCATGACATTTTGTCATCCGGTGATTGTGATGCAAATAACTGCCAGTCTCACGGTAATTAACCGTTAATTAACATAAACACATTTATGTAAACACATTTATAGAGTTATTTATGTAACAAACGTTGGGCTATATGTTTGGATTTTTAATACATTCTAAGGCTGCATGGAGTGACTCTAATTATGATTAGGAAAAAGTCGCATGAAAGGCATGAGCTCTGCTTTGTTTTTTTGCGGAGGCTGCACACACTTCATCAGTCTCTCATTCACAATTGGACAAGCACTTGATAATGCCTCGAATTTCCCAGTGGCATCCCCTTTGTGTGGCGGTAATGCCCCCTAAATAAATCCATGCTTTTTGTGGCCAGTGGCCGTTGTGCCCTTGGGCTGAATATAATAATTATAATTCCCTTCTCCCGGCTGCGCACTCCGAAGCTCCTCTCACTCACATGCTTCTCAGTCACGTGATCGGGTCTTTCTCACAGATTACAAGTGAAGACAGACACATCGGGGACGCAACTGCATGCGTCCTAATCCAATTCCGAGGCGCATATTGAAGATATTGGAAGAACTGTCCACATTTACTTTTCATCAGCCAACAAGATGAGTAGGCCTAACGAACAGCAAAAGCACTAGCCTATGTCAATCTACTATCGCCCAAAGTTGACCTATTCTAGTCTGTGCAGGAAATAAATATTCCATACATAGTCTGGGACAGTTGTGGGATGCGATTGATCCCAAATTAATACAACCACTAGCATCCAAAAAATGTGTTTAAGTAATGAGGCTGACACAACAGATCAGAACGTTTAGCTTAAAATGTTTATAAACTATTAGGCTATTTCGTCACATTATAAGCGCAGCAATGCGCACACGACAGTAGGCTTTAAGCGCGAATGTTCCATTAGCAGGAAAACACCATTCTCAAAAGTGACCACAAATACGATTATGCATGTGATGCTTTTATTAGAAAGGTGCATTTTTATGGTGAAAATTATCTTCCCCAAACTTGAGCCAGTTAGGCTCTACACCTGTTGTAAAGCGTTGTAAAGCGGATTAATGTGCTTAATTTTAAGAAGTTATTTGGCCACTTTAGTTGTGATACAAACCTTATCAAAACATATAGGCCTATGGGCTGGGCTACATGAAGTGTGCGACTATGATTTGAAAAAGTCGCAAAAAAAAGGCATGCACTGTTTGTTGCCTTAAGCTGGGCATCATTCACAAGTGATAATATATCATTCACAAGTGATAGGCTAATATTGTCACCCATCAGACTATTCTTGATTTAATCTTGTCTTTACATGTACTAAATAATATATGTGTGAAATTTGTTTTGATTTAGAATGCACCATTATCATGCACAAATACTTGTCATCTATGCACTTAAATAGCAAATGGAGGAAGCTATTCCTGTGGTTTATTTTCCTGCCAGCCAGATAGGCTATACTCCTGTTGTAAAGAGAGGCAATGTGCTTAATATTAGGAAAGTTGAGAAATAAATATAGTAGGCCTAGCCCATAGAAAGCTGATGGGATCTTCATCTTTTTAAAAGAGGTCATCACTCTGTTTTCTCACGAAATTGCATAGCCAAAAAAATAATAATATATAAAAAATAAAAAATAAAAAAAATTAACAAACAAACAAAAAAGTCTGCTGCCTCAGTTTTGATGATGGCAATTTGCATATACTCCAGAATGTCATGAAGAGTGATCAGATGAATTGCAATTAATTGCCAAGTCCCTCTTTGTCATGAAAATGAACTTAATCCCCCCAAAACATTTCCACTGCATTTCAGCCCTGCCACAAAAGGACCAGGTGCCATCATGTCAGTGATTCTCTCGTTAACACAGGTGAGAGTGTTGAGGAGGACAAGGCTGGAGATCACTCTGTCATGCTGATTGAGTTAGAATAACAGACTGGAAGCTTTAAAAGGAGGATGGTGCTTGAAATCATTGTTCTTCCTCCGTTAATCATGGTTACCTGCAAGGAAACACGTGCCGTCATCATTGCTTTGCACAAAAAGGCCTTCACAGGCAAGGATATTGCTGCTAGTAAGATTGCACCTAAATCAACCATTTATCGGATCATCAAGAACTTCAAGGAGAGAGGTTCAATTGTTGTGAAGAAGGCGTCAGGGCGCCCAAGAATGTCCAGCAAGCGCCAGGACCGTCTCCTAAAGTTGATTCAGCTGCGGGATCGGGGCACCACCAGTGCAGAGCTTGCTCAGGAATGGCAGCAGGCAGGTGTGAGTGCAACTGCAAGCACAGTGAGGCGAAGACTTTTGGAGGATGGCCTGGTGTCAAGAAGGGCAGCAAAGAAGCCACTTCTCTCCAGGAAAAACATCAGGGACAGACTGATATTCTGCAAAAGATACAGGGATTGGACTGCTGAGGACTGGGGTAAAGTCATATTCTCTGATGAATCCCCTTTCCGATTGTTTGGGGCATCCGGAAAACACCTTGTCCAGAGAAGACAAGGTGAGCGCTACCATCAGTCCTGTGTCATGCCAACAGTAAAGCATCCTGAGACCATTCATGTGTGGGGTTGCTTCTCAGCCAAGGGAGTGGGCTCACTCACAATTTTGCCTAAGAACACAGCCATGAATAAAGAATTGTACCAACACATCCTCTGAGAGCAACTTCTCCCAACCATCCAAGAACAGTTTGGTGACGACCAATGCCTTTTCCAGCATGATGGAGCACCTTGCCATAAGGCAAAAGTGATAACTAGCTTAGGGAACAAAACATCAAAATGTTGGGTCCAGACCCCAGACCTTAATCCCATTGAGAACTTGCGGTCGAACCTCAAGAGGCAGGTGGACAAACAAAAACCCACAAATTCTGACAAACTCCAAGCATTGATTATGCAAGAATGGGCTGCCAACAGTCAGGATGTGGCCCAGAAGTTAATTGACAGCATGCCAGGGCGGATTGCAGAGGTCTTGAAAAAGAAGGCTCAACACTGCAAATATTGACTCTTTGCATAAACTTCATGTAATTGTCAATAAAAGCCTTTGACACTTATGGAATGCTTGTAATTATACTTCAATATACCATAGTAACATCTGACAAAAATATCTCATAACACTGAAGCAGGGAACTTTGTGAAGACCAATACTTGTGTCATTCTCAAAACTTTTGACCACGTCTGTATAGTCAATCCTATGGTGATCTACACTGAACAAAAATATAAATGCAACACACAACAATTTCAAAGATTTTACTGAGTTACAGTTCATATAAGGAAATTCGTCAATTGAAATAAATAAATTAGGCCCTAATCTATGGATTTCACATGACTGGGAATACAGATATGCAACTGTTGGTCTCAAAAAAAAGGTAGGGGAATGGGTCAGAAAATCAGTCACTATCTGGTGTGACCACCATTTGCCTAATGCAGCGTGACACATCTCCTTCGAGTAGAGTTGATCAGGTTGTTGATTGTGGTCTATGGAAATTTGTTCTACTCTTCAATGTACGAAGTTACTGGATGTTGGCGGGAACTGGAATAAGCTGTCGTACACATCGATCCAGAGCACCCCAAACATGCTCAATGGGTCACATGTCTGATTTGTATGCAGGCCATGGAAGAACTGGGACATTTTCAGCTTCCAGGAATTGTGTACAGATCCTTGCTATATGGGGCCGTGCATTATCATGCTGAAACATGAGGTGATGGCGTCGGATGAATGGCACGACAATGGGCCTCAGGATCTCGTCATGGTATCTCTGTTCCTTCAAATTGTCATTGATCAAATGCAATTGTGTTCATTGTCTGAAGCTTATGCCTGCCCATGTGGAGAGCAATAGAGATTGAGTCATCTGTGGATCTGTTGGGGCGGCATGCGAATTGGAGTGGGTCCTGGGTGTCTGGGATGATGGTGTTGATGTGAGTCATGACCAGCCTTTCAAAGCGTTTTATGACTCCAGTTGTGAGTTCTAAAGGGGGCGATAGTCATTTAGACAGGGTACCTTGCGTGCATGTGTGTGCGCACGCGTGAGCGTAAAGTTTTCCAGCAGCGTGGCTCTGGTTGGCAGGTGGGATATAAAATGGCGGAAAGGAACAACCAATCGGTGACTAATAAAGCAGAACGACTACAATGTGTCTGACCTACATGGTTCTGCTCTCAGCCTCTGAAATATCACTCATTTCAGGAGAGATGCAACTACTATACTGAACAAAAATATAAACGCAACATGTAAAGTGTTGGTCCCATGTTTTATGAGCTGAAATAAAAGATCCCAGAAATGTTAGATACTTACAAAAAGCATATTTATCTCAAATGTTGGGCACAAATTTGTTTACATCCCTTTTAGTGAGCATTTCTCCTTTGCGAAGATAATCCATCCACCTGACAGGTGTGGCATATCAAGAAGCTGATTAAACAGCATGACCATTACACAGGTGCACCTTGTGCAGGGGACAATAAAAGGCCACTCTAAAATGTGCAGTTTTGTCACACAACGCCACAAATGTCTCAAGTTTTGAGGGAGCGTGCAGTTGGCATGCTCACTGAAGGAATATCCCCCAGAGCTGTTGCCAGTGAATTTAATGTTCATTTCTATACAATAAGCCGCCTCCAACATTGTTTTAGAGAATTTGACAGTATGTCCAACCGTCCTCACAACCGCAGACCACGTGTAACCACGCCAGCCGAGGACCTCCACATCCGGCTTCTTCACCTGTTGGATCGTCTGAGGAGGGGGAGGGGTTGCTGAGGAGTGTTTCTGTCTTTAATGAAGCCCTCTTGTGGGGAAAAACTCATTCTAATTGGCTGGGCCCTGGCTCCCCAATGGGTGGGCCTGGCTCCCAAGTGGGTGGGCCTATGCCCTCCCAGACCCACCCATGGCTGCGCCCCTGCCCAGTCATGTGAAATCCATAGATTAGGGCATAATGAATGTGTTTCTATTGACTGATTTTCTTATATGAACTGTAACTTTTCCGTCTTCTTTTCCAAAGCCGTTTTAATCTGCTGATACCTGGTATTGAATAGCTTATTAGGTCCCACTTTTCAATTTCAGTTCAACATTTTGTCCTCCACACATTTCTAGAATCCTAGAATTCTCCACCTCCAAATTCCAAACAGCAATTCACGCCAATTTGGGAATATGCAGTAGCCTACAGTATGATTATCGATGATTGTATAGAAACTATTGATGAATGTGTGCTCTTTCACCACAAAATCCTGCATTTTCATTACGTACTCTGTGAAATCATCTTTTGAACACTCAAGTAGCAGGGTTCATGCCGTCACTCTAAAGCACTTTGTTACAGAGTGAAAATGTAATTATACTGTATATTCTAAACATTTTCAGCATCACTCTCTTACTTCCTCATTGGACAATGATTGGGCAAACCATATAACCTCTGAACCTTTAACACTATTCTATTGGTTGAGCTGTATCATGACGTCATCAGAGTGCGCTGCTGAACACTGTATGCTGGAAACACTTGGTTTGTTATTTTAACTAAAACATAACCAATCTTTGTTAAACATAAATACCGAACGTGTTTTTGCATGGATTCCGCATCGCGGTTAGATTTTTACCAGCTAGGACCACTATCTCTTGTTCCGGAATCTCGCTTAACTGACAAGTTAAAGTCTGCTTGAAAGAGCCGCTAACCTAGCTAAGCTGCTAGCCATCAAGAGACAGGTTGAAGCCTGCTTAACAGAGACGCTAAGCTGCTAGCCATCAAGCTAACAAAGTTGGTACCTGATTAGTTTTGCAATGGAGCCCTCTTTGTCTGGAGAACTAAATTAACGCTGTAGGAGCTGTATCTAAACCGGATCACTCAGAGTTCCAATGCGGCAATTGTTTACTTGCCAAGGATTATAGGCTTGAGGTGGCTTCCTTGATCACGCAGATCGCCAGCCTACGTAAGAAACTGGGGATAACATTTGTCGTTATCCGACTGGTCGGTGTTGCCCGGAGCTCCCCCATCTGATTGCGCCGTCGAAGGAGCACAGCATGAGGAGAAAGGCAATCAATGATGGTCACATGTCACGAGCCGTGGAAGCCGAAGACAGCGACCTCCCACAAAGCAGTCTACACTCCCAACAAGAGGCCCAGAGCGGGATACAAACAACGAATAGTTTCGCCGTACTGGAGCTTGATCTTCCTGCACCTTCGTCTCTGGGGGTGCCTGTGTCTGCGGCCGCAGTGCCAACTACTACAATTTTGAAGTCGACGTCGGCAACCTTCCGTCCCTGCTCTGGATCGAGCGGGGCTTCTCCATCTGTCGGAGGCCTGCATCCTGTGAAGCGTGGGAGTGGCCGAATTTTCTCATCCTTCTCGCCAGCCGTGATTTTGGGCAGCTCCATGGTAAGAAATGTGACCATTCCCGGTGCAAAAACAATGTCCTATCCCGGAGCTCGAGTAAATGACATTACTAAGCTGCTCCCGAATGTACTATGTCACGACATGGAAATCGATTCTATCGCAGTCCATGTGGGTTTTAATGACATTATGAAGGACAGCTCTGAACAGTTGAAACTGGATTTTAAAGAGCTGATTGACTCTCTGCTAGACACTAACCAAAAAAAACATCATATCTGGCCCTGTGCCCTCTCTGAATCATGGCATTAAACGCTTTAGCAGGATTCTTGCTCTTCACAACTGGCTTCGTGATTATTGCAGCTCAATGGGTGTAACTTTTGTTGACAATTTCGATACTTTTTGGAAACAAAACACGTTTTATAAGGAGGATGGGATCCACCCAAATCATTTGGGTTCCTGGATTCTTTCACAGCATTATAAGGCTGCGTTGAGACAATGACTTAGCCATGACCCAAGCCCAGCTCAGCTAATCCCTACCATTGTGACGCAGAGTTGTCAAAATGCTTCAGCAAATGTACATTACATCAGGGGCGTCGGTAGACACAATATAAGTAACCTAATTTATGTCCCTCTAACTGCCCTGAATGCCACCGCTGATCCTACAGCTATTGTGTGCAGTAATCATGTGCCTAAGAACCAGATTTACACTGTAAGCACTGAGCCAGTGTACCCGAGGAGGCAGTCCACTGTGTGCAGCTCACCGTGCACTAACATAAACAACATGAGCACATCTACTGCTGCTAAGCTTCCCAGTAAAGAATAAAAACAAGGAAGCATCCCAGAAGAAAAGTGCTCAAAATAGCCCACGTTAACATATGTAGCTTAAGGTTCATGAAATCAATAATTTGTTAGTAACAGATGACATTCATATTCTTACTATCTCTGAAACTCACTTAGATAATACCTTTGATGATACAGTGGTAGCTATACAAGGTTATAACATTTACAGAAAATATAGAAATGTCAATGGTGGAGGTGTTGCTATTTATATACAGAACCACATTCCTGTGAAGATTAGAGAGGACCTCATGTTAAATACTGTTGAAGTAATATGGCTACAGGTTCATCTGCCTCACCTAAAGCCAATTCTGGTGGGAAGCTGCTATAGACCACCAAGTGCTAACAGTCTGTATCTGGATAACATGTGTGAAATACTTGATAATGTATGTGATATCAATAGAGAGGTATACTTTCTGGGTGATTTAAATATTGACTGGCTATCATCAGGCCGCCCACTCAAGAGAGAGCTTCAAACTGTAACCAGTGGCTGCAACCTGGTTCAAGTTATCAGTCAACCTACCAGGGTGGTTACAAACAGTACAGGAATTAAATCATCAAATCAAATCAAATCAAATTGTATTGGCCACATGCGCCGAATACAACAGGTGCAGACATTACAGTGAAATGCTTACTTACAGCCCTTAACCAACAGTGCATTTATTTTTAACAAAAAAATGTAAAAATAAAACAACAACAAAAAAAGTGTTGAGAAAAAAAAGAGCAGAAGTAAAATATAATAACAGTAGGGAGGCTATATATACAGGGGGGTACCGGTGCAGAGTCAATGTGCGGGGGCACCGGCTAGTTGAGGTAGTTGAAGTAATATGTACATGTGGGTAGAGTTAAAGTGACTATGCATAAATAATTAACAGAGTAGCAGCAGCGTAAAAGGATGGGGTGGGGGGGCAGTGCAAATAGTCTGGGTAGCCATGATTAGCTGTTCAGGAGTCTTATGGCTTGGGGGTAGAAGCTGTTGAGAAGTCTTTTGGACCTAGACTTGGCACTCCGGTACCGCTTGCCGTGCGGTAGCAGAGAGAACAGTCTATGACTAGGGTGGCTGGAGTCTTTGACAATTTTGAGGGCCTTCCTCAAAATCAACATGTATTGATCATATTTTTACTAATGCTGCAGAGAATTGTTTGAAAGCAGTATCCAAATCCTTTGGATGTAGTGATCACAATATTGTGTATAAGAGGTCATACAATACGTTTTCTAGTGATTCTGTCACGTTCGTTTATAGACGGGACGGACCAAGGAGCAGCGTGATATGCATACATGTTTATTTATACTGAATAAACACCACGACAAAACAACAAATGAAACGTGAGGTCCAAGGCAGACAAACAACATACCTCACACGGAACAAGATCCCACAACCCACTAGTGCCAATAGGCTGCCTAAGTATGGTCCCCAATCAGAGACAACGAGCGACAGCTGCCTCTGATTGGGAACCACACCGGCCAACATAGATCTAGACGATCTAGATCTAAACCTAGAACATACCACACAGAAAATACACACCCTGACTCAACAAATACGAGTCCCCAGAGTCAGGGCGTGACAGTACCCCCCCCCCAAAGGTGCGGACTCCGACCGCACAACATAAACATAACAGGGTAGGGGCCGGGTGGGCATTCCGCCTCGGAGGCGGATCCGGCTCAGCGCATGACGACCTCTCACTCTTCACCTCCCTGTTGCGCCCCTGGTCTGGTCTAGACCTCGGCGCGTTGCTTCCCCTCTCCTTCCTCCCATGAAGTACCAAGCCCTGTCTGGACCCTGGTGTGGTAGACCCCGAACCTGGAGAGGGGCTGACGTCTGGATCTGGACTGGAGCCGCTGACCGGAGCTGGACCGGGCACCGGTCGAGCGGACTGCACAGGCTCCGGACTGGAGCCGCTGACCGGAGCTGGACTGAGCACCGGTGGAGCGGACTGCTCTGGGTCCGGAGTGGAGCCGCTGACCTGATCTGGACTAGACCCTGGTGAAGTGGATTGCTCTAGCTCCGGAGTGGAGCAACTGACCGGAGCTGAACTGGGCACCGGTGGAGCGGACTGCTCTGGCTCAGGAATGGAGCAGCCGACCGGTGCCGGTGGAACAGGCACGGGCCGTGCCGGACTGGACACACGCACCACTGTCTTGGTGCGAGGGGCAGGAACAGGCCGGGCCGGGCTGGCGACGCACACCACTGGCTTGGTGCGAGGGGCAGGAGCAGGCCAGGCCGGGCCGGGCTGGCGACGCGCACCACTTACTTGGTGCGAGGGACAGGAACAGGCCGGACCGGGCTGGCGACGTGCACCACTGGCTTGGTGCGAGGGGCAGGAACAGGCCGGACCGAGCTGGCGACGCGCACCACTGGCTTGGTGCGAGGGGCAGGAACAGGCCGGGCCGGGCTGGCGACGCGCACCACTGGCTTGGTGCGAGGGGCAGGAACAGGACGTGCCGGACTGGCGACGCGCACCACTGGCTTGGTGCGAGGGGCAGGAACGGGTCGGGCCATTCTGGGAACACGCACCACTGGCTTAGTGCGGGAAGCAGGAACGGGCCGGACCGGACTGGCGACACGCACCACTTGCTTGGTGTGAGGAGCGGGACTGGGTTCCTTTATTAACCCCCGCTCCTTCTGCTGCCTAACCAGCTCCTCTCGCCGTGCCTCTACACTTTCCTTTTCCCTTATAGCCTCCTGTAGCGCCTCCCTCTGACCTAATATCTCCTGCTCCCTCTGAACCAATAGCCCCCGTAACATGGTGGCCTCCTCTCCTAACCTGCAGATCCGCCCTTTAAGCCCTCTTGTGGTTGCCTCTCGGGTCTCCGTCGTCGGCACTGTTGGCGCCGTTTCTCCTCTCCTACCTGGGCATCCTCCTTCATCGCCTTCCGGTAACGGACGGCCTCCTCCTCCGTAATTCTCCCCCAACCGAGGAGGACATCTACTAATGTAACTTCCTGTTTAATTCCCGGCGTTTGCTCCTGAACACGCTGCTTGGTCCTCGTTTGGTGGGATCTTCTGTCACGTTCGTTTATAGACGGGACGGACCAAGGCGCAGCGTGATATGCATACATGTTTATTTATACTGAATAAACACCACGACAAAACAACAAATGAAATGAAATGTGAAGTCCAAGGCAGACAAACAACATACCTCACACAGAACAAGATCCCACAACCCACTAGTGCCAATAGGCTGCCTAAGTATGGTCCCCAATCAGAGACAACGAGCGACAGCTGCCTCTGATTGGGAACCACACCGGCCAACATAGATCTAGACGATCTAGATCTAAACCTAGAACATACCACACAGAAAATACACACCCTGACTCAACAAATACGAGTCCCCAGAGTCAGGGCGTGACAGATTCCTATGTTGTTGATGTAAAGAATATATGTTGGTCCGTGGTGTGTTATGAGGAGCAAACAGACACTGCACTTGACACATTTATGAAATTTCTTATTCCTGTTAAATCCCAGTGGATTGATGAGGAATTGAAAAACTGTATGGTTGAGAGGGATGAGGCAAAAGGAATGTCAAATAAGTCTGGCTGCACAACCGATTGGCAAAAGTATTGCAAATTGAGAAATCATGTGACTAAACTGAATAAAAAGAAGAAGAAACAACACTATGAAACAAGGATAAATGACACAAAGAATTATAGTAAAAATCTTTGCAGTACCTTAAATGACATTTTGGGAAAAAATGCAAACTCAGCTCCAACATTCATTGAATCAGATGGCTCATTCATCACAAAACCAACTGATATTGCCAACTACTTTAATACTTTTTTCATTGGCAAGATTAGCAACAATTGCTGACACTACACATCCAAGTATATCTGACCAAATTATGAAAAACAAGCATTTTAATTTTGAATTCCGCAAAGTGAGTCTGGAAGAGGTGAACAAATTATTATTGTCTATTAACAATGACAAGCCACCGGGGTCTGACAACTTGGATGGAAAATAGCTGAGGATAATAGCGGACGATATTGCCACTCCTATTTGCCATATTTTCAATTTAAGCCTACTAGAATGTGTGTGCCCCCATGCTTGGATGGAAGCAAAAGTCATTTCACTACCTAAGAATAGTAAAGCCCCCTTTACTGGCATAAACAGCTGACCAATTAGCCTGTTACCAACCCTTAATAAACAATTGGAATAAATGGTGTTTGACCAGATACAATGCTATTTTACAGTAAACAAATTGACAACAAACGTTCAGCATGCTTATAGAAAAGGACATTCAACAAGCACAGCACTTACACAAATGACTGATGATTGGCTGAGAGAAATTGATGATAAAAAGATTGTGGGGCTGTTTTGTTAGACTTCAGTGTGGCTTTTGACATTATCGATCATAGTCTGCTGCTGGAAAAACGTATGTGTTATGGCTTTTCACCCCCTGCTATAATGTGGATAAAGAGTTACTTGTCTAACAAAACACAGAGGGTGTTCTTTAATGGAAACCTCTCAAACATAATCCAGGTAGAATCAGGAATTTCCCAGGGCAGCTGTCTAGGCCCCTTACTTTTTTCAATCTTTACTAACGACATGCCACTGGCTTTGAGTAAAGCCAGTGTGTCTATGTATGCGGATGACTCAACACTATACACGTTAGCTACTACAGCAACTGAAATAACTGCAACACTTAACAAAGAGTTGCAGTTAGTTTCGGAATGGGTGGCAAGGAATATGCTGAATATTTCCAAAACTAAAAGCATTGTATTTGGGTCAAATCATTCACTAAACCCTAAACCTCAACTACATCTTGTAATGAATAATGTGGAATTTGAGCAAGTTGAGGTGACTAAACTGCTTGGAGTAACCCTGGATTGTAGACTGTCATGGTCAAAGCATATTGATACAACAGTTGCTAAGATGGGGAGAAGTATGTCCATAATTAAGCGCTGCTCTGCCTTCTTAACAACACTATCAACAAGGCAGGTGCTATGGGTCCTAGTTTTGTCGCACCTAGACTACTGTTCAGTAGTGTGGTCAGGTGCCACAAAGAGGGACTTAGGAAAATTGCAGTTGGCTCAGAACAGGGCAGCACGGCTGGCCCTTAAAAGCACACGGAGAGCTAACATTGATGACATGCATGTCAGTCTCTCCTGGCTCAGAGTGGAAGAGAGATTGACTTCATCACTGCTTGTTTTTGTGAGAGGTGTCGACGAGCTGAATGTACCGAGCTGTCTGTTTGGAATACTGGCACACAGCTCGGACACCCATGCATATCCCACAAGGCATGCCACCAGAGGTCTCTTCACAGTCCCCAAGTCAAGAACAGACTATGGGAGGCGCACAGTACTACATAGAGCCATGACTACATGGAACTCTATTCCACATCAGGTAACTGATGCAAGCAGTAGAATCAGATTTAAAAAACAGGTAGAAATACACCTTGTGGAACAGCAGGGACTGTGTAGAGACACACACACAGGTACATACACACATACATATAGACACTCACTCTACACACACGTACACATGGATGTTGTATTGTAAATATGTGATAGTGGAGTAGTGGCCTGAGGGAACACACTAAATGTATTGGGTAAAGTGTTATGAAATATAATGTCATTTAATATTTTAAATTGTATATAACTGCCTTGGCAGCAGCTAATGGGGATCCGTAATAAATTACAAATACAAATGTGACTGGCGGGTAGAGTCTCGGGTAGAGTCTCGTGTGCGGCTGGTTTTCCTGCCAGAATGGACATGAGGAAAACTGATGGCCCAGGACAGCACAGTGGAAAAGATGATGTATGGAATGTTCCCTCAAATATTTACACAGCTCCTCAGAGTTTCACCACACACACACACACCCCCCCACATTTGTGTGATTGTGGGTGTGTGTGTGTGCATGTGTTTGTGTGTGTGTGTGTGTGTGCTTAAGCATGTCTTGTGTGTAGGGTGTGTGTGTGTGGGTGTATGTGTGCATGCACCCCGCTGAAAGCCTCCAGCCTCTCAGTGATAAATAACCTCATTACACGAGAGCTCATGTCCACCGCTAACGGATGACAGGAGGGAAGATTCAGACAAGTCTAGATCACACACACATACACACCATACACACAAGACATGCTTAAGTACACACACACACACACACACACACACCCTACACACAAGACATGCTTAAGCACACACACACATACACACACACACACACACCCTACACACAAGACATGCTTAAGCACACACACACACACACACACACACACACACACACACACACACTATACATGCTAAAGCACATGCACATGGACAAGCACATACACACAAACACATGCACACACACACACCCACAATCACACAAATGTATGAATACCAGAGAGTATGGAGAGTCCACACAACGGCAGAACAGTACAAGCTCATCAAGGCGCAACAGAAATCACACCACCATCACAAAACACAATAATATAATATCCTGCACGATTACATCAGAGAAAAATATTTATGTCTACTGACAACAAGACACAGGTTAGTCAAACAGAGAAGGAAGGCCTTGACGATAGCTAAAGCAGCTACAACAATACTTTACATAACACATTTATGGGCAAAACCAAATAACAGACACACATACCATGCTAAAGCCATCTACAGAATCCAAAGTATCCGCAGTATGGAAAATCGCTCACCTCTAGGTATCAAAGACAGTACAGCATTTGTTTTTGAGGTGAGCTCTCTGAGTTCTCCCATGTCTAAGTGTGGTGGAACACTCATGTTGTTGGCCGGTGTAGCTGGCAGTGATTGGACAGTGGTACAGAACACGGTGGGTCAACATGAAGGGAAACCCCAACAAGCAGGACACAACCTCTCCAAAGATGAAAAGGAGACAAACATCTAACAGACGTGATCGTTAACTCTTTTACGTTGTGTTTTTAAAGAAAAGAATGCCAGCCAATGGTCCTAGTTGATCTGTAGTTTACTCTCTGGCCATAGACAAAAACGAAGCACATTAGATGTGACGGAGAGAAGTCTGTTGATAAATTCTTTGCTGGGTAATCACTGGTCTCGACACATGTTATTTATGTTGTGTTGAAGATTCCAGTTGGTGGTAGGTGTGATAATGAACTATGATACTGTATTACAACCGAACCCTGTGAAAATAAAAAGTAATCATGAGCATGTCAGCACTCCAAGTGAAAAACAACCAAAACAAGTTGGAGGCCAAGACTTCACTCAGGCACCGATGGATTGTTTTTTGTTGTTGCCATGCGCTGAGGAAGCACACACTGATGATGAAAATAAGCCAAACATGTTGCGAGGCGTACAGTGAATTCCAAGTAATCACTGGGCTCTGCACATGTTTTTATGTTGTGTTGAGGATCGCAGTTGGTGGTGGGTGTTGCATATCGTTTGGCTTTCACTAACAAGTGCTGCTCAGGGGACTCAGACGTTTTGAAACAACAGATTTGGTGTTGGGGACATTTGCGTACATGTAAAGCAAACCTCTTCAAAGATCCACTTTATTTGCCCATCTCATCTGCCAATAACCTGATTAAGTCAAAATCGTACTTGTAAATAATGCAATATTAACATTTAAAAGCACAATGCCATACGCCTACACACTAACTGACAGGGAGATGAAATAGAGATCGCATCTCCAAAAAATAAAAATATTTTCCCTGATTTTTAGAGGTTCCATGTGTGAAATGATCTGTATTATTTTAGCCGAGGCATGATGACAAAAGGCAGACTCTCTGTGGCATGTTTTTCTCCTCTTTGGTTTGAGAAACTGCGTGTAAAATGTGGTGGAATCAATATTCCAACTGAGACAAAGATGTGAAGAATGATGAGGGGCATCTTGATATACTCTCAAGGCCATTGCAACATGATGGGAGAAAGAGAGAGGAGAGAGAGAGAGAGAGAGAGAGAGAGAGAGAGAGAGAGAGAGAGAGAGAGAGAGATTATTGAGAGAGAGATTATTGAGAGAGAAAGAGATTATTGAGAGATAGAGAGAGAGAGAGAGAGAGAGAGAGAGATTATTGAGAGAGAGAGCGATAGAGATATTATTGATAGAGAGATAGAGATATTATTGAGAGAGAGAGGGTGATAGAGATATTATTGAGAGAGAGAGAGGGTGTGAGAGACAACGTTAGGAAGATACATGATGAGAGAGTCATACAGAGATTCAAGAGAGAGAGAGAGAGAGAGAGCGAAAGACTGAGAGATTGATGTGTGTTTGTTTTGCTAGCTGGCTGATCCGCTATAGTGTTAAACACTCTGTAGTCGGGGCTCCCTCTGTTCTCCACCGGGTGATTAACACAAATAAACCACTGGGAGAAACTCAGTGCAGCTCTGCTCTGGGGAAGCGGTTAGAGGGTTGAGTGGTCAGGAGGCTCCAGAGGCTACAGTGTGTGTCAGGACAACGTGCTAGCAGCTAGCGATGAAGCTCACAGAGAACACACACAAACACTGTTGAGTGTTCTCAGATCAACATGTGTGTAGATGGAGAAAGAGAGAGGATATGGATATCATAAACATTACAATGCTGCTGTACTTTTTCAAAAGTAAAGCATCCCAGCCATTCACACACTCTAAGTCCACCACCACGAAGGACTCCAAGCTGTCTCTGCAGCATCTGAGGTGAATCTCAATGACAGATGAAGACGAACCATTAAAGCAGACCATTCCTCCTAACAGCATTCCAGCTCCGTACTGAGCCCCTACACAGAAACAACAGATCCCAGAACAGCCTCAGGTGGTTGTCAACGGGGATGATATTCACCATGTACCAGCCTTTTTGAATAAAAACCCTCTATAGCAGGGGGACTCAGATCTGATCCAGGTCTTCTGCAATAATGCTGCTTTTTTCTCCTTATGAATTGATTGATTGATTAATTTCACTGATTGACCACAGAGAGCCCACTCACCTAGAACCCCAGATTAGAGGGGAGGAATGAAAACCAGCAGTGTTGTGGACATCAAAGCCAGGAGTTGAGAAAGGTGGCTCTATGAATCATGCGTGATATTTTTAGACTGCAGATCATTATAATTTTTTTATAGATACAGTACCAGTCAAAAGTTGTGACACACCTACTCATTCAAGGGTTTTTCTTTATTTTTACTCTTTTCTACATTGTAGAATAATAGTGAAGACATCAACACTATGAAATAACACATATGGAATCATGTAGTAAGCAAAAAAGTGTTAAACAAATCAAAATATATGTTATATTTGAGATTCTTCAAAAGCCACCCTTTGCCTTGATGACAGCTTTGCACACTCTTGGCATTCTCTCAACCAGCTTCACCTGGAATGCTTTTCCAACAGTCTTGAAGGAGTTCCCACATATGCTGAGCACTTGTTGGCTGCTTTTCCTTCACTCTGCGGTCCGACTCATCCCAAACCATCTCAATTGGTTGGAGGTCGGGGGATTGTGGAGGCCAGGTCATCTGATGCAGCACTCCATCGCTCTAATTCTTGGTAAAATAGCCCTTACACAGCCTGGAGGTGTGTTGGGTCATTGTCCTGTTGAAAAACAAATGATAGTCCCACTAAACCCAAACCAGAAGGGATGGCGTATCGCTGCAGAATGCTGTGGTAGCCATGCTGGTTAAGTGTGCCTTGAATTCTAAATATATCACACACAGTGTCAACAGGACAATGACCCAACACACCTTCAGGCTGGGTATGATGCTACAAGCTTGGCACACCTGTATTTGGGGAGTTTCTCCCATTCTTCTGTCCAGATCCTCTCAAGCTCTGTCAGGTTGGATGGGGAGAGTCGCTGCACAGCTATTTTCAGGTCTCTCCAGAGATGTTCGATCGGGTTCAAGACCGGGCTCTGGCTGGGCCACTCAAGGACATTCAGAGAAGCCACTCCTGCATTGTCTTGGCTGTGTGCTTAGGGTCGTTGTCCTGTTGTAAGGTGTACGTTCGCTCCAGTCTGAGGTCCTGAGCCCCCTGGAGCAGGTTTTCATCAAGGATCTCTATGTACTTTGCTCCATTAATCTTTTCCTCGATTCTGACTAGTCTCCCAGTCCCTGCCGCTGAAAAACATCCCCACAGCATGATGCTGCCACCACCATGCTTCACCGTAGGGATGGTGCCAGGTTTCCTCCAGACATGACGCTTGGCATTCAGGCCAAATAGTTCAATCTTGGTTTCATCAGACCAGAGAATCTTGTTGCTCATGGTCTGAGAGTCTTTAGGTGCCTTTTGGCAAACTCCTAGCGGGCTGTCATGTGCCTTTTACTGAGGAGTGGCTTCCGTCTGGCCACTCTACCATAAAGGCCTGATTGGTGGAGTGTTGCAGAGATGGTTGTCCTTCTGGAATGTTCTCCCATTTCCACAGAGGAACTCTGGAGCTCTGTCAGAGTGACCATCGGGTTCTTGGTCACCTCCCTGACCAAGGCCCTTCTCCACCAATTGTTCAGTTTGGCCGGGCAGCCAGCTCTAGGAAGAGTCTTGGTGGTTCCAAACTTCTTCCATTTAAGAATGATGGAGGCCACTGTGTTCTTGAGGACCTTCAATGCTGCAGAAATGTTTTGGTACCCGTCCTCAGATGTGCCAGATGTGCCTTGACACAATCCTGTCTCGGAGCTCTACGGACAATTCCGTCGACCTCATGTCTTGGTTTTTGCTCTGACATGCACTGTCAACTGTTGGACCTTATATAGACGGGTGTGTGCCTTTCCAACTAATGTCCAATCAATTTCATTTACCACAGGTGGACTCCAATCAAGTTGTAGAAACATCTCAAGGAGGATCAATGGAAACAGGACGCATCTGAGCTCAATTTCGAGTCTCATAGCAAAGGGTTTGAATACTTATGTAAATAAGGTATTTCTGTTTTACATTTTTTATAAATTTGCAAACATTTATAAAAACCTGTTTTTGCTTTGTCATTATGGGGTATTGTATGTAGATTGCTGAGGATTATTATTTTTTAAATCCATTTTTGAATAAGGCTGTAACATAACAAAATGTTGAAAAAGTCAAGGGGTCTGAATACTTTCCGAGGGCACTGTACATACCCCACCAATACTGTAAACCCCAAGGCATTTTGAACTCATATACTTCTAGTAAATTGAATTCAAAGTAAATGAAAAGTCATTATTACTTAAAATATTCATGTACTGACTCAAAACTAAATGAAAAGTCACATCTACTATTTTTGTTAAAGTTCTGATAACAAATCAAATTTTTACCCAGAATGCTCTAATGCAGGTCGATTTTTTTCTTTTTTTGGGGGTGGGGGGGGGGGGGGGGGATTTTGGGAAAGTTACCAAAAAAATGTTTACCCTACTTGCAGACCTGATGCGGCCTGTAAACCATGAGTTTCAGGCTACTGTATAATAATAGTAATAAATAGTAATGCTAGGCCTCAAATTAAGGCCTTATGAGATATCTAAGGTACTTAAATAAAGAGTTTAATTATAATGATAATTTTAGCCTAGGAACTCACATGGTTAATGCCACAGGAATTCAACAAACATTTCTCTGTCACTAACAAATACAGTCATGGGTGGTAACTCTACAATTCACTCGAAAAGGCAAGGCACACTGGGAAATTATATTGGAGGAGTGGCTTAGTGGGGAGTTACTCAATATTTTTAAGCTAATACAACTCAAATCTGGACCCCCTACAGGGTCACATTGACTCAGTTTTAGTAATGACTACAAAATAACTTTAAGTAACTGTACTCAGATATAATAAGTGCAACGGTTTAATTTTTTTTTTGTAATGGCAGCACATTGGGGTTTAAAGTGCAGAACAGGCAAAGTGTAAATACAGGACTAAGATCAACTCCTACTATGCCGGCTCTGATGCTCGACAGGGCGTGCAAACTATCAGAGATTACAAAGGGAAACCCAGCAGCGAGCCTACCAGATTAGCTAAATGTCTTCTATGCTCACTTCGAGGCAAGCAACACTGAACCATGCATGAGAGCACCAGCTGTTCCAGATGACTGTATGATCTCACTCTCCGTAGCTGATGTGAGTAAGACCTTTAAACAGGTTTAAACAACAACCTGACGACACAACGGTGGTAAGACTGATCACCAACGACAATGAGGCAGCCTATAGGGAGGAGGTCAGGGACCTGGCAGTGTGGTGCCAGGATAACAACCTCTCCCTCAATGTCTGCAAGAAAGGAGCTGATCAAGGACTACAGGAAATGGAGGGGTGAGCACGCCCCCATCCACATCGATGAGGCTGTAGTGGAGCGGGTCGAGAGCTTCAAGTTCCTCAGTGTCCACATCACTATGGAATTAACATGTTCCAAACATACCCAGACAGCTATGAAATGGACACGACAGCGCCTCTTCCCCTCAGGAGGCTGAAAATATTTGGCATGGGCCCTCAGATCCTCAAAAAGTTATACAGCTGCACCATTGAGAGCATCTTGACTGGTTTCATTACCGCTTGGTAAGGCAACTGCAAGGCACCCGACCTCAAAGCGCTACAGAGGGTGGTGAGTACAGCCCAGTACATCACTGGAGCTGAGCTCACTTCCGTCCAGGACCTCTATTACATTTACATTTTAGTCATTTAGCAGACGCTCTTATCCAGAGCGACTTACAGTTAGTGAGTGCATACATTATTTTTTCATTTTTTCATACTGGCCCCCCGTGGGAATCGAACCCACAACCCTGGCGTTGCAAGCACCATGCTCTACCAACTGAGCTACATCCCTGCTGGCCATTCCCTCCCCTACCCTGGACGACGCTGGGCCAATTGTGCGCCGCCCCTTGAGGTCTCCCGGTCGCGGCCGGCTACGACAGAGCCTGGATTCGAACCAGGATCTCTAGTGGCACAGCTAGCACTGCGATGCAGTGCCTTAGACCACTGCGCCACCAGGCGGTGTCAGAGGAAGGCCCCAAAAATTGTCAAAGACTCCAGCCACCCAAGCCATAGACTGTTCTCTCTACTACCGCACAGCAAGCGGTACCAGTGCACCAAGTCTGGAACCAACAGGACCCTGAACACTTTCAACCCCCAAGCGGTAAGACTGATAAACAAGACAGCAAAATAGCTAACTACCTGCATTGACCCTTTTTTGCACTAACTCTCTTGCACTGGACTCTACCCACACACTCACACTTACTTACACTGACACCCCAACACACACATACACACACACACACACTTTCATACTCACCACATACGCTCCTGCTACTGTCTATTATCTATCCTGTTGCCTAGTCACTTTACCCCTACCTACAGTTGAAGTCGAAAGTTGACATACACTTGGAGTCATTAAAACTATTTTTCCAACCACTCCACACATTTCTCGTTAACAAACTATAGTTTTGGCAAGTCGGTTAGGACATCTACTTTGTGCATGACACAAGTAATCTTTCCAACAATTGTTTACAGACAGATTATTTCACTTATAATTCACTGTATCACAATTCCAGTGGGTCAGAAGTTTACATACACTAAGTTGACTATGCCTTTAAACAGCTTGAAAAATTCCAGAAAATGATGTAATGGCTTTAGAAGCGTCTGATAGGCTAACTGACATAATTTGAGTCAATTGGAGGTGTACCTGTGGATGTATTTCAAGGCCTACCTTCAAACTCAGTGCCTCTTTGCTTGACAACATGGGAAATGCTAAAGAAATCAGCCAAGACCTCAGAAAAACATTGTAGACCTCCACAAGTCTGGTTCATCCTTGGGAGCAATTTCCAAATGCCTGAAGGTACCAAGTACATCTGTACAAACAATAGTATGCAAGTATAAACACCATGGAAACACGCAGCCGTCATACCGCTCAGGAAGGAGACGCGTTCTGTCTCCTAGAGATGAACGTACTTTGGTGCGAAAAGTGCAAATCAATCCCAGAACAACAGCAAAGGACCTTGTGAAGATGCTGGAGGAAACAGATACAAAAGTATCTATATCCACAGTAAAACGAGTCCTATATCGACATAACCTGAAAGGCCGCTCAGCAAGGAAGAAGCCACTGCTCCAAAACCGCCATAAAAAAGCCAGACTACGGTTTGCAACTTCACATGGGGACAAAGATCGTACTTTTTGGAGAAATGCCCTCTGGTCTGATTAAACAAAAATATAACTGTTTGGCCATAATGACCATCATTATGTTTGGAGGAAAAAGGGGATTACTTGCAAGCCGAAGAACACCATCCCAACAGTGAAGCACGGGGGGTGGCAGCATCATGCTGTGGGGGTGCTTTGCTGCAGGAGGGACTGGTGCACTTCACAAAATAGATGGCATCATGAGGAAGCAAAATTATGTGGATATATTGAAGCAACATCTCAAGACATCAGTCAGGAAGTTAAAGCTTGGTCGCAAATGGGTCTTCCAAATGGACAATGACCCCAAGCATACTTCCAAAGTTGTGGCAAACTGTTTTAAGGACCACAAAGTCAAGGTATTGGAGTGGCCATCACAAAGCCCTGACCTCAATCCTATAGAAAATGTGTGGGAAGAACTGAAAAAGTGTGTGCGAGCAAGGAGGCCTACAATCCTGACTCAGTTACACCAGCTCTGTCAGGAGGAATGGGCCAAAATTCACCCAACTTATTGTGGGAAGCTTGTAGAAGGCTACCCGGAAAGTTTGACCCAAGTTAAACAATTTAAAGGCAATGCTACCAAATACTAATTGAGTGTATGTAAACGTCTGACCCACTGGGAATGTGATGAAATAAATAAAAGCTGAAATAAATCATTTTCTCTACTATTATTCTTACATTTCACATTCTTAAAATAAAGTGGTGATCCTAACTGACCTAAGACAGGGAAGTTTTACTAGGATTAAATGTCAGAAATTGTAAAAAACTGAGTTTAAATGTATTTGGCTAAGGTGTATGTAAATCTCTGACTTCAACTTTTCATAGCTACCTCAATTACCTCGTACCCCTGCACATCAACTCGGTACTGGTACTCCCTGCATAGTATATAGCCATGTTATTCCTATGTTATCTTTAACTCTGCATTAACCCTGCATTGTTGAAAGGGACCTATAGTGAAGCATTTCACTGTTAGTCTACACCTATTGTTCACCAAGCAGATGGTAAATAACATTAGATTTGATTTGTAGTCTAGTGACATTGGAACCCAATGGGAACCCAGCTCTCTCATGCACTGGTGACAATGGTGACACATTACTCCCGTCATAAGAACAGCTGGAATGGGTTGGAAGGAAAAGTGTCGTACTACACACGTCAGTTAGTCGTTGTGTATCAAAAGCTATGGGGAACAAGGAGGTTTCACGTATCGAAGCTCCAACTCTCTATGAGATCGACTTTTGTGTCTTTCAAGGAACACAACTGAAATTGGTACCATGGCTATATGAAAGACCACAGGCAAGACCATCTTTCAAATCTGCTCCCTCAATGCTTCAAAGCAGTCAATATGAGGCCTTTCTCAGTACACAGGGGAATCCCTGTGAGATCATGTTGGAGAAATCAGCATACATCTGAAGGAAGAAAATACAATATTGGTTCTCTGACGTTTACTGTTCCTCGTTACATTTGTACACTTCAATGTGTTAGGAAAACAGCAATCCTCTTGAGGACAATAACATCCATCTATTTTCTCTCCATGACCAGCCTTATCTCTGGATACACAAACACAAGTTTGGTTTTGCTCTCTCTTTCTCTTCCATCTGGCAATGAAGTGAGTAAAGAATCATTGAGTGATGCTTTGACACAACGTGTTGGAGGGGGTGGGAAACCTGTGGTTAATATGTAACGAAACAGTGATCTACCTCAAGTCCAAAGCACCTGAAACACATCCATGATTCCTCAGCCCTGACTTCTTACAGGGTATATCCACCTCAAACCAAATCAAATCAAATGTTATTTGTCACATGCGCCGAATACAACAGGTAGACCTTACCGTGAAATGCTTACTTACTAGCACTTAACCAACAATGCAGTTCAAAAAATAGAGTTAAGAAAATATTTACTAAATAAACAAAAGTTAAAAATAAAATAAAAAGTACCGGTACCGAGTCAATGTGCGGGGGTACAGGTTTGACGAGGTAATTGAAGTAATATGTACATATAGGTAGGGGTAAAGTGACTTTGCATAGATAATAAACAGCGAGTAGAAGCAGTGTAAAAACAAGGGGGGAGGGGGGGGGGGTCAATGTAAATAGTCCGGGTGGCCATTTGATTAATTGTTCAGCAGTCTTATGGCTTGGGGGTAGAAGCTGTTAAGGAGCCTTTTGGACCTAGACTTGGCGCTCCGGTACCTGTGATCCCTCCTGTGTGGAAACACACACACACACACAGAGATAGAGACACACACAGACACACACACTGGGATCCCTCCTTTTCGTCTTACACACTGCAGGTGTTGCTTAGACAGACTGTGGGAAAGTCAACGCAAAGTTAGTTGACAGATGAATAAATAAAAGACAACAACAAGAAGTTGAGGTGCCACAGGGAGAAAAGGTATTTAGTCAGTGCCAGCAGTCGTGGACATATCTGTAATGAGCATAAGTACAAGCCTGATTGCACTTAATTTGTGATATATCCAGTAATTTACCGGGTGCAATTATTATTATTATGTTGTTATTACTGAGATGGAGGAGGAAAAATACGCCTGGTGTTTCATATCACACACAACTGTCAATCTCTCAAAATACATCATAATCATAGACCTCTTTCTCATTTGTTCACTCAGTTTTTTTCTCTCTCTCTCTCCACTTTCTCTCACCCAATATATTTTTCCCTCTCTCTACCCCCCCTTACCCCAACCCACCCCCAAAAAATAAAAATAATAATAATAATAATATTGTAAAGTGGTTATCCCACTGGCTATAAGGTGAATGGACCAATTTGTAAGTCGCTCTGGATAAGAGCGTCTGCTAAATGACGTAAATGTAAATGTATCTGCTAGCACTCTAGCAGATACCCATAGACTTCCAGTCATTGTGCTAACGCTAGTTAGCATTGGCTCATGAAACTACCTCTAACTTCCTTCATACTGGACACAGAGACATAAAAATGTTATCCACGAGTTCATCTGACTCTGGGGAAGTAGATAAAGGGTATCATCACGTGCCACAGACAAGCAACAG
>NC_140003.1:37729106-37895931 GCF_964263955.1 Coregonus lavaretus | reverse complement strand
CATTGTCCACTTTTCCTGAAAGATAGTGCACTACTTCTCACCAGAGCCATATACAGTGAGGGAAAAAAGTATTTGATCCCCTGCTGATTTTGTACATTTGCCCACTGACAAAGAAATGATCAGTATATAATTTTAATGGTAGGTTTATTTGAACAGTGAGAGACAGAATAACAACAAAAAAATTGAGAAAAATGCATGTCAAAAATGTTATAAATTGATTTGCATTTTAATGAGGGAAATAAGTATTTGACCCCCTCTCAATCAGAAAGATATCTGGCTCCCAGGTGTCTTTTATACAGGTAACGAGCTGAGATTAGGAGCACACTCTTAAAGAGAGTGCTCCTAATCTCAGCTTGTTACCTGTATAAAAGACACCTGTCCACAGAAGCAATCAATCAATCAGATTCCAAACTCTCCACCATGGTCAAGACCAAAGAGCTCTCCAAGGATATCAGGGACAAGATTGTAGACCTACACAAGGCTGGAATGGGCTACAAGACCATCGCCAAGCAGCTTGGTGAGAAGGTGACAACAGTTGGTGCGATTATTTGCAAATGGAAGAAACACAAAATAACTGTCAATCTCCCTCGGCCTGGGGCTCCATGCAAGATCTCACCTCGTGGAGTTGCAATGATCATGAGAACGGTGAGGAATCAGCCCAGAACTACACGGGAGGATCTTGTCAATGATCTCAAGGCAACTGGGACCATAGTCACCAAGAAAACAATTGGTAACACACTACGCCGTGAAGGACTGAAATCCTGCAGCGCCCGCAAGGTCCCCCCTGCTCAAGAAAGCACATATACAGGGCCCAATAACACCATCCCCACCATCAAACATGGAGGTGGAAACATTATGCTTTGGGGGTGTTTTTCTGCTAAGGGGACAGGACAACTTCACCGCATCAAAGGGACAATGGACGGGGCCATGTACCGTCAAATCTTGGGTGAGAACCTCCTTCCCTCAGCCAGGGCATTGAAAATGGATCGTGGATGGGTATTCCAGCATGACAATGACCCAAAACACACGGCCAAGGCAACAAAGGAGTGGCTCAAGAAGAAGCACATTAAGGTCCTGGAGTTGCCTAGCCAGTCTCCAGACCTTAATCCCATAGAAAATCTGTGGAGGGAGCTGAAGGTTCGAGTTGCCAAACGTCAGCCTCGAAACCTTAATGACTTGGAGAAGATCTGCAAAGAGGAGTGGAACAAAATCCCTCCTGAGATGTGTGCAAACCTGGTGGCCAACTACAAGAAACGTCTGACCTCTGTGATTGCCAACAAGCGTTTTGCCACCAAGTACTAAGTCATGTTTTTACTGAGCATGTCTTTGTCAGTGGGCAAACGTACAAAATCAGCAGGGGATCAAATACTTTTTTCCCTCACTGTAGGGCTGAGATGTGAGATTTGCCAAAAGAGCCTGAGTTACCTGAAGGCCTGAGTTACCTGAAGGCCTGAGTTGCCTGAGGGTCTGAGTTACCTGAGGGCCTGAGTTGTGCACCCCTGGTATAAACCATCCCTTTGAGAACTGGCTCTAGTTCATACATAATATGTACTTTAACCATAACAGTCCATACAACATTAGCAGATGCAGTGACAATCACTGCATTACAATGGATCAATATTTACATGTTCAGAGTGTTATGTTCTTCCCTCAACAACCACGGGCTGAGATATGACGTTAAATGCAAAGGTAATACTCTATTATGTCTTATGTGCTACCTAAAGAACAGGTATCCTGGAGAGCATTGCATTTTGTATGTCATCATTTCAGGTAACAAATATGATTCTAAATGGAGGGAGGCGGGTCTTCTCCGAAAGGAAGACATCCAATGAGCAGAGGATCTGCCCACAGCCACCACACTCATTCCAGCAGAGCTCACCCAATCGAGAGAAGGCACTGACAAAGGAGGAAGAGCAGGGCAGGACAAGAGCAAAGACCCTCCGGTGCTTACAAGTTAAGGATAGGGTACCTTGTTTTTCGCAGCATACAGCTGAGAGTCTCATACAGGTCTATGTGGACACGCTCTCTCTGCGTGTATCAAGGGTGCTCTCTCTGCATGTATCAAGGGCGATCTCTCTGCATGTATCAAGGGCGATCTCTCTGCATGTATCAAGGGCGATCTCTCTGCATGTATCAAGGGCGATCTCTCTGCATGTATCAAGGGCGATCTCTCTGCATGTATCATGGGCGATCTCTCTGCATGTATCAAGGGCGCTCTCGCTGCGTGTATCCAGGGCACTGTGGAAGACACACACATTCACATACACACACACACACACACTGATTAGACTGGGCAGTGTGGGTACTGGGCAGCAGACACTCTAACTGTGAGTGCCATGCTTTCCAAGCAACTAAATACAGTACCTCACACACAGACTAGACACACAGTCGCCCATGATCACACTAACACTAATATGACTGCAAAATCACCACGCAATGCCAACTCATGCAAGCCAACACCTCACACACTTATTTTCTCTCACACAGACATACGCTGCCAGTCAAAGTGACACCAAACAGAGTGACTGTCTGTCTCCACTAATGTGGCCTGTCTCTCTGGGACAGACATACTGTAGCTCGTTAGATGTTTCTGGGAGTAAAATATCTCCAAGATCTCAAGTTAAAGCAGACAGAATGAATTGAGCCACACTCACGTTTGATGCTGACGCACAAAGTCTGCAAACTGCCGGTCCTTCGCGTAGAGCTCTATGATGCGTATCCTGTCCTGGATTTCCTGTGGAAGAAGAGTGGGTGGGGTTAACAGGGTGAGAAATGTTACATGACAGACAGACGTTGTGTCCAATCGGTTGGTCTATATCCAGATTGTACAGATTAGATTAAGGAAGGCAATGATATACAGTGGGGGAAAAAAGTATTTAGTCAGCCACCAATTGTGCAAGTTCTCCCACATAAAAAGATGAGAGAGGCCTGTAATTTTCATCATAGGTACACGTCAACTATGACAGACAAAATGAGGAAAAAATATCCAGAAAATCACATTGTAGGATTATTAATGAATTTATTTGCAAATTATGGTGGAAAATAAGTATTTGGTCAATAACAAAAGTTTCTCAATACTTTGTTATATACCCTTTGTTGGCAATGACACAGGTCAAACGTTTTCTGTAAGTCTTCACAAGGTTTTCACACACTGTTGCTGGTATTTTGGCCCATTCCTCCATGCAGATCTCCTCTAGAGCAGTGATGTTTTGGGGCTGTCGCTGGGCAACACAGACTTTCAACTCCCTCCAAAGATTTTCTATGGGGTTGAGATCTGGAGACTGGCTAGGCCACTCCAGGACCTTGAAATGCTTCTTACGAAGCCACTCCTTCTTTGCCCGGGCGGTGTGTTTGGGATCATTGTCATGCTGAAAGACCCAGCCACGTTTCATCTTCAATGCCCTTGCTGATGGAAGGAGGTTTTCACTCAGAATCTCACGATACATAGCCCCATTCATTCTTTCCTTTACACGGATCAGTCGTCCTGGTCCCTTTGCAGAAAAACAGCCCCAAAGCATGATGTTTCCACCCCCATGCTTCACAGTAGGTATGGTGTTCTTTGGATGCAACTCAGCATTCTTTGTCCTCCAAACACGACGAGTTGAGTTTTTACCAAAAATATATATTTTGGTTTCATCTGACCATATGACATTCTCCCAATCCTCTTCTGGATCATCCAAATGCACTCTAGCAAACTTCAGACGGGCCTGGACATGTACTGGCTTAAGCAGGGGGACATGTACTGGCTTAAGCAGGGGGACACTGCAGGATTTGAGTCCCTGGCGGCGTAGTGTGTTACTGATGGTAGGCTTTGTTACTTTGGTCCCAGCTCTCTGCAGGTCATTCACTAGGTCCCCCCGTGTGGTTCTGGGATTTTTGCTCACCGTTCTTGTGATCATTTTGACCCCACGGGGTGAGATCTTGCGTGGAGCCCCAGATCGAGGGAGATTATCAGTGGTCTTGTATGTCTTCCATTTCCTAATAATTGCTCCCACAGTTGATTTCTTCAAACCAAGCTGCTTACCTATTGCAGATTCAGTCTTCCCAGCCTGGTGCAGGTCTACAATTTTGTTTCTGGTGTCCTTTGACAGCTCTTTGGTCTTGGCCATAGTGGAGTTTGGAGTGTGACTGTTTGAGGTTGTGGACAGGTGTCTTTTAGACTGATAACAAGTTCAAACAGGTGCCATTAATACAGGTAACGAGTGGAGGACAGAGGAGCCTCTTAAAGAAGAAGTTACAGGTCTGTGAGAGCCAGAAATCTTGCTTGTTTGTAGGTGACCAAATACTTATTTTCTACCATAATTTGCAAATAAATTCATAAAAAATCCTACAATGTGATTTTCAGATTTTTTTTTCTCAATTTGTCTGTCATAGTTGACGTGTACCTATGATGAAAATTACAGGCCTCTCTCATCTTTTTAAGTGGGAGAACTTGCACAATTGGTGGCTGACTAAATACTTTTTTTCCCCACTGTACATGAGATAAGTATGGGACGGGATCCCAAACTTTGGCTTTCACCTTCCCTCCACCCCACCAGCCTACACACACACAGACACACACAGAAACACAGACACACACACACAGACACACACACACACAGACACACACACAGACACACACACAGACACAGACACACACAGACACACAGACACACAGACACACACAGACACACACAGACACAGACACACACACACACACACACACACACAGACACACAAACAGACACTCACACAGACACACACACAGACACACACACAGACACACACACAGACAGACATAGACACACCTCCTTGGTCAGTTCGCTGTTCTCGTAGATGTGGCGTATCTCCTCGCTGCTGAAGTCTGTGGAGGCCTCTGCACTGGTGCTGCTGTAGACCGGGGCCTCTGGGTAGCGGCGGTAGTAGTGGCTGTAGCCCATCGTAGCCTCACTCTCATACATGGGGTTGTACTTAGTGGCCCTCTCTAGAGACGGGATACTCTCCCCTCGCCTGGGGGGCCAGACAGCCACAGAGAGAGAGACAGAGAGAGAGACAGAGAGAGCGACAGAGAGAGCGACAGAGAGAGAGAGACAGAGAGAGAGCTAAGCTTAGTCTACTAAAAGGAGCAGGAGACAGACAAGTCTTCTGATATAATCATGTCTGACCCAGGCTTGAATATTGGATATCCTCTTACAGTAAATATTCAGACAGGTTCAATCTGTAGTGGTATTTACTACTAACATAACTCCTCTAAAGCCGCTATATTGTACTGTAGTGTAATGTAGAGGCTATGGCTGTTCCTGACAGGATTAGAGACACCTACACTTTGTTCAGCTACTAACACACATTGTTTTTCTTTTTTTGTCATTATCCAGAGTGACTTACAACAGTGACTGCATACAATTTCGTAATTTTTTTGTACTGGTCCCCCATGGGAATCGAACCCACAACCCAGGCATTGGAAGCGCCATGCTTTACCAACTGAGCCACACAGGACCTCCACACACACGTACTCTGTACACACATGTACTGTACACAAACACACCTCTTAGTACTAGTATGACTGGATTGCAGTCCCTATCCAACAGGTGAGAAAATGTACCATCCCATTGCGAGGCTATGTCAAAGCAGGAGTGGTGTGTGTTGACTCTCACCGTATGGGGTCCTCTGTCTCATCCTTATCATACTGATCCCGTAGTGTCCTTGCCAGGAAAAAGATCACACCGGAAGCCACCAATAGGAAACCTGCTACGGAGGCAATCGCTATTCCGACCACCAGCGGTTCTGACACGTACTCCTCACAGTGTTCTCCACGGTACCACCAGTTCTCCCCTACACGACATCTAGAACCACAAAGAAGAACAGTCAGTGCCACTTACACACACACACCTAGAACACTCCCAATACTCAACTAAACACACACACACACACACACACACACACCTAGAACACTCCCAATAATCAACTAAACACACACACACACACACCTAGAACACTCCAATACTCAACTAAACACACACACACACACACCTAGAACACTCCCAATACTCAACTAAACACACACACACAACACTCCCAATACTCAAGTAAACACACACACACACACACACACACACACACACACACACACACCTAGAACACTCCCAATACTCAACTAAACACACACACACACCTAGAACACTCCCAATACTCAACTAAACACACACACACACACCTAGAACACTCCCAATACTCAACTAAACACACAAACACACCTAGAACACTCCCAATACTCAACTAAACACACACACACCTAGAACACTCCCAATACTCAACTAAACACACACACACCTAGAACACTCCCAATACTCAACTAAACACACACACACACACCTAGAACACTCCCAATACTCAACTAAACACACACACACACACACACACACCTAGAACACTCCCAGTACTCAACTAAACACACACACACACACACCTAGAACACTCCCAAAACCCAACTAAATGACAGCTAGAATAGTAAGAATGATCTGTTAGAGCAACACAATAACACATACAGTGAGGGAAAAAAGTATTTGATCCCCTGCTGATTTTGTATGTTTGCCCACTGACAAAGAAATGATCAGTCTATAATTTTAATGGTAGGTTTATTTGAACAGTGAGAGACAGAATAACAACAAAGAAATCCAGAAAAACACGTCTAAAATGTTATAAATTGATTTATATTTTAATGAGGGAAATAAGTATTTGAACCCTCTCAATCAGAAAGATTTCTGGCTCCCAGGTGTCTTTTATACAGGTAACGAGTTGAGATTAGGAGCACACACTTAAAGGGAGTGCTCCTAATCTCAGCTTGTTACCTGTATAAAGACACCTGTCCACAGAAGCAATCAATCAATCAGATTCCAAACTCTCCATCATGGCCAAGACCAAAGAGCTCTCCAAGGATGTCAGGGACAAGATTATAGACCTACACAAGGCTGGAATGGTCTACAAGACCATCGCCAAGCAGCTTGGTGAGAAGGTGACAACAGTTGGTGCGATTATTCGCAAATGGAGGAAACACAAAATAACTGTAAATCTCCCTCGGCCTGGGGCTCCATGCAAGATCTCACCTCGTGGAGTTGCAATGATCATGAGAACGGTGAGGAATCAGCCCAGAACTACACGGGAGGATCTTGTCAATGATCTCAAGGCAGCTGGGACCATAGTCACCAATAAAACAATTGGTAACACAGTACGCCGTGAAGGACTGAAATCCTGCAGCGCCCGCAAGGTCCCCCTGCTCAAGAAAGCACATATACAGGCCCGTCTGAAGTTTGCCAACGAACATCTGAATGATTCAGAGGAGAACTGGGTGAAAGTGTTGTGGTCAGATGAGACCAAAATTGAGCTCTTTGGCATCAACTCAACTCGCCGTGTTTAGAGGAGGAGGAATGCTGCCTATGACCCCAAGAACACCATCCCCACCGTCAAACATGGAGGTGGAAACATTATGCTTTGGGGGTGTTTTTCTGCTAAGGGGACAGGACAACTTCACCGCATCAAAGGGACGATGGACGGGGCCATGTACCGTCAAATCTTGGGTGAGAACCTCCTTCCCACAGCCAGGGCATTGAAAATGGGTCGTGGATGGGTATTCCAGCATGACAATGACCCAAAACACACGGCCAAGGCAACATAGGAGTGGCTCAAGAAGAGGCATATTAAGGTCTTGGAGTGGCCTAGCCAGTATCCAGACCTTAATCCCATCGAAAATATGTGGAGGGAGCTGAAGGTTTGAGTTGCCAAGCGTCAGCCTCGAAACCTTAATGACTTGGAGAAGATCTGCAAAGAGGAGTGGGACAAAATCCCTCCTGAGATGTGTGCAAACCTGGTGACCAACAACAAGAAACGTCTGACCTCTGTGATTGCCAACAAGGGTTTTGCCACCAAGTACTAAGTCATGTTTTGCAGAGGGGTCAAATACTTATTTCCCTCATTAAAATGCAAATTGATTTATAACATTTTTGACATGCGTTTTCCTGGATTTTTGTGTTGTTATTCTGTCTCTCACTGTTAAAATAAACCTACCATTAAAATTATAGACTGATCATGTCTTTGTCAGTGGGCAAACGTACAAAATCAGCAGGGGATCAAATACTTTTTTCCCTCACTGTATATATACACACACACACACACTCACTCTGGAGGCGATCAATACTCCCCCCCCCCCCCCCCCCCCCCCCCCCACACACACACACACACACACACACTCACTCTGGAGGCGATCAATACTCCCCCCCCCCCCCCACACACACACACACACACACACCGACCTGCAGATGGCCCCTTGTCCAGGTATGATGTCACACTTCCCGTCGTTCAAACAGAAGTCTGTCTGCAGGTCACAGATGCTCTGACAGGGCAGTCCGTCCACGCTGAAGTATCCAGCATTACACACACATTCCGCCTCGCCAGACCAGCGGTTCACAGAACACTGGGCAAACTCGTTACATGCCTGGAACTTACACTGGTTCGCCTGGTCACCTGGCAACAACACACAGGAAGTGTTAGGGCAGATACAGTCAACTCCTGATAAGTGCACATTGTCCAGTTCACCAGTTCCAATTCAAATACATTGTTTTGAATTGCTCTGGATATTTATGGTAAGTTTAGTCCTGAGTCATAGCGTACAGTATATCCTGCATAGTTTCTCCTTGCATTAGAAGAGGGGGATATTACAATTAGTAGATGTAAAAGGTTATTAATAAGAATAGAATAGAATCCTAGAAATGTAATGTTGGGATATAATCATAATAAGGCTTAGCTATTTTTGTTGTGATTGGCTCAGACAGATTATGACGGCTCATCTGTCATGATGAGACATGAACAGAGGGGCGAGTGAGTCATCAGTCTGATATTATCTAAGGCCTCATATGATCCCCATACTGTCACACACACAAACAAACACTGTCACATACAGTCACGCTAGTCTCTGAGCCTCTAGGAGAGAGGAAGAGATTACACACATACAAACATATTGCAGGACTGTATATTGATGCATGTGTCATATGTTCAATACCTTAATAAACTTAACTTAATAATGTAATATACTGTGTAACTTAATATAACTTCACTTCATAAAGCCAATAACAAGTATCACCAAAGAAAATACAAATGTCCCATGGGAGGGAAAAGGAAGTGGATGTTTTCTCACGGTTTGCTACTCCAAAGTGTGATATGGATTATCTTGCTGTAGTTACACAATCAGTGTGACCAAGACATTGAGTAATGGAAGGAACGCATGACAACGCCCTGAGACATTTAACACCTTGCCTACACACACACACACACAGACAGACACACACACACACAGATACCCTCAGTCTCTGCCTTTGAAAAGTGACTCTGTCTCTTTGTCTTCTGTCTAGAACAGAACCTCCCTGGAGAGCGCTTTCATGACAAAATGGATCCGTTGTGCCATGCTTTAAACTGACAATTCATGTGGCTATGTACATTTTAATGCATTTGAACTCCCCAAAACCTAAAGGAGGAGTGCCTAGGAATCATTTGGGATAATTAGGAGCCCTCCCTTGTGTCTCCGGTGAAATATGTGGTAGTTGTCAAACTTACCTGACTCTACGTCCAGTGAGTACTTGTCGATGGCCAAGTTCATGGTCTGGTAGGCTGTGTTAGCGAAGTCTTCCAGGATCAGGTAGACTGCAGTGTTGACGCCGCGAGGCACCGGCTTCCCGAACTTCATTCGGCTGTTGACCACGATACTCCCTTTCCGGAAGTTCAGGATCTCCAGGTTCTGGAAGTTACTAAGGTTGGACTGGAGGTAGGGGACCAGCTAGAGGGGGGCAGAGTGTGAGGGAGAGAGAAAGAGAGAGAGAGAGAGAGAGTGATATACAGAGAGTGAGCACCCTCTACATACAGCACAACACTTCAAGTGAAACATGTATTTTCAAATTAAGTCTACAGGGGGAAAGGGGGGAATAAATGCTAAAACGTAACAGCTCACCAGCTCTATGAACCTTTGTTCCAGGGCCTTGTATTCCGGGGAGCTCTTATTGAAGAGGTCATCTGAGAACTTCATGTTGGTGACCCTCAGACTGAAGAACACCATCAGCGCCCGCCCAGGGTTGATTGGCATGGCAACGCTGTGGTCCATACCATGTACCCCTCCAGAGGGGTGCCCGCTGCTCCCCTCCTCTGTTTGGTCATAGTCTGTCACAGGGTCTATCGTCTGCAGCTGGTTTAACAGATATTAAACAATTCATGGTGCAATTGGTCAGTGTGGAACAACATTTGGTAACATTCATGATACAACAAGGAAATATCTGTGCAAACAGATGAATAGACTGAGTAAAGTACTATAACATGGGGAGTTTATCCTAGTCAGGTCACATGGTCACTCAGACAGGAAAAACTCAGGGCCCTGACTAACATACATTACAACCATCATCTCTCCGTCATCTTTTATTACCTCCAGAGTGATGGAAATGTCTGGGCCAGGGTAGTACTTTGCGGGTCTGAGAGCTGGGGTGACCCCCTGGTTCCCTGATTTTGCCTCTGGTTCTGGGGCTGTGTCCAGGGCCGTGGCCTCTGTAGCCTCCTCCACTACTATGGCATCAGAGACTCGGGTGAAGGGCGACTCCTTCTCTGCAGAGAGAGGGGTGGGATGAGCGGCCTCTGGAACAGCCTCGTCAACCAATAACATCTCATCTTCTACCAGATCCTCCTCCGAGATCTCAGTAATGTCCGGAGGTTCCATCACCACTTCTTCTTCTGCCACCTCCAAGGCATCCTCTCCAGTTACTGGCTGCTCGATGATTGGTCCCTCCTCTACGCTCTTAACTTCCTCTCCATATTCTGGTATTTCTGGATAAGCAAACACCTCGTTAGCTTCTTCTTCAGGCTCATCTGGGGGTACAGTCTCGATGGCAGGGGGATTCTCGGGGACATTAAGGTTCTCCACTGGCTCGGGAGCTTCCGTTGTTTCCACAGGGACGAAGGCAGGGGCCTCTTCCTCCAACTCTTCTATGGTCTCTGTCTCTATGATGGAGTACTCAAGGTTTTCTGAGGGTTCAGCTTCTTCTTCTAGAACCTCTGCTGTATCAGGGACCTCCACTGCTTCCTCCTCTACCTCCTCTTCCTCAGGGACCTCCACTGCTTCCTCCTCTACCTTCTCTTTCTCAGGGACCTCCGCTTCTGCTTCCTCCTCTACCTCCTCTTCCTCAGGGACCTCCACTGCTTCCTCTTCCTCAGGGACCTCCGCTGCTTCCTCTTCCTCAGGGACCTCCACTGCTTCCTCCTCTACCTTCTCTTTCTCAGGGACCTCCGCTTCTGCTTCCTCCTCTACCTCCTCTTCCTCAGGGACCTCCACTGCTTCCTCTTCCTCAGGGACCTCCGCTGCTTCCTCTTCCTCAGGGACCTCCACTGCTTCCTCCTCTACCTTCTCTTTCTCAGGGACCTCCGCTTCTGCTTCCTCCTCTACCTCCTCTTCCTCAGGGACCACCACTGCTTCCTCTTCCTCAGGGACCTCCGCTGCTTCCTCTTCCTCAGGGATCTCCTCTACCTCCTCATCCTCAGGGACCTCCACTGCTTCCTCCTCTACCTTCTCTTTCTCAGGGACCTCCGCTTCTGCTTCTTCCTCTACCTCCTCTTCCTCAGGGACCTCCACTGCTTCCTCTTCCTCCGGGACCTCCGCTGCTTCCTCTTCCTCAGGGACCTCCACTGCTTCCTCCTCTACCTTCTCTTTCTCAGGGACCTCCGCTTCTGCTTCCTCCTCTACCTCCTCTTCCTCAGGGACCTCCACTGCTTCCTCTTCCTCCGGGACCTCCGCTGCTTCCTCTTCCTCAGGGACCTCCACTGCTTCCTCCTCTACCTTCTCTTTCTCAGGGACCTCCGCTTCTGCTTCCTCCTCTACCTCCTCTTCCTCAGGGACCACCACTGCTTCCTCTTCCTCAGGGACCTCCGCTGCTTCCTCTTCCTCAGGGATCTCCACTGCTTCCTCTTCCTCAGGGACCTCCACTGCTTCCTCTTCCTCAGGGACCTCCGCTTCTGCTTCCTCTGTTAGGATCTCTTCCTCTATAATCACCTCTTCCAGAATTACCTCTTCATCTACGGTAAGTTCCTCATCTGCAGCTGGAGCTGGCTCTTCTTCTACAGCCTCCTCTTCCTCGGGCTGGAAGGACAGGACCTCGAGTCCGTCAACACCTGACCCAGAGGCCTCTATCTCCAGAGGTGGCTCGGGGAGCGTAGTGCCCTCTGGCTGCTCGGGGGAGGTAGGGTCTGCAGGGAGGTGCTCCAGGGGAGGGCTCTCTGTAGCCACAGTGTTCCCCAACAGCAGACCCTCCTCCTCCATGCCCGTGTCATCGATGGTCACCTCAGGCTCAGGGGGGAGGGTCACACTCTCCTCCAGAATGATAACATCATTCTCTCCCGTCGCCACATCCTCAGCTTTAACCTCAGGGGCATCTAGGGGCATCTCAGCAGCCAATATTTCCTGCTGGACAACAGAAACATTAGAGGAGAAACACATTGGAACCTAAACTGTTACACAATCAGGTTGGGGTTCCATTCCATTTCAGTCATTTCAGGACATGGAATTGACCCCAACCCTGAACTCCATACTATTATAATCAGTAGTCTTCAAAATTGCAAGGCCAGGGAATTATAGGTTTCCATGCCTTAATGACTGACAAAAATGATTTACTGACATACACATGCTCTGCGTATTGTCATTAAGTTTAGTCTACCTACATGGTGTGACAGCTACTCCAAGGCATAATACTGCCTGATAAAACTTTAATGGCTTCTGTCTGGCAGAATCAAGAAAGATCATAGGGTCCTGCATTCACAAACTGTTTGAGTCTCTCTCTCTCTCTCTCTCTCGCTCTCTCTCTCGCTCTCTCTCATCCCAGAATGGTAGTGGATTATTATATCAAGAGCCAAGCTAATCTTCAAAGCCTTCCCCCTCATCCTTTACTTCCACCGAGCAGCAGTCTCAGCGCTGGACAGGAGAGTCCTGGTTAACACCACATTTACATTTAAGTCATTTAGCAGACGCTCTTATCCAGAGCGACTTACAGTTAGTGAATACATTTTTTTTTTTTATATATATACTGGCCCCCCGTGGGAATCGAACCCACAACCCTGGCGTTGCAAACGCCATGCTCTATCAACTGAGCTACATCCCTGCCGGCCATTCCCTCCCCTACCCTGGACGACGCTGGGCCAATTGTGCGCCGCCCATGAGTCTCCCGGTCGCGGCCGGCTGCGACAGAGCCTGGTCCCACCACATAGCAGCAGTCTCAGCACTGAACAGGAGAATCCTGGTTAACACCACATAGCAGCAGTCTCAGCACTGGACAGGAGAGTCCTGGTTAACACCACATAGTAGCAGTCTCAGCACTGAACAGGAGAGTCCTGGTTAACACCACTTAGCAGCAGTCTCAGCAAGACACTACCTCAAACACAACATTCTAATATACTCCATGCTGACAAGCACTCCTATGTGGATTTGTTTTGATATTTCTAAAGCTGAATGCTCAGCATACATCATCACAGCCATATAGGACTGTGCCTCTCACTGTTTCCCAGAAATAACATCTGGACCAACAGGAGAGGTCTAGGGTTGTTGTCATGGAGATGACCTCTGACTTACCACGCTGTCATCCTTGGTAATTCCAGCCGTGGGCTCGAAGGACTCAGGAACAATGGACACTGTGGAACCAAAGAGGACACAGAGTCAATACTGTGAGTCATAGGGAGGCCTAAAACAACAATCAACAACAACATGTTCTTCCCCATAGGGGTGGCAGGTAGCCTAGTGGAGCGTTGGGCCAGTAACCGATGACGTCCACTGATTTAGCGGGGTTGGGTTAAATGCGGAAGACACATTTCAGTTGAATGCATTCAGTTGTGTAACTGAGTACATATCCCCTTTCCTTTCCCACACTTGATTCAATGCACCCAACAAAGTTTGCAGTTGGAAGCCAAACTTAATTGCATAATAAGTCAAACTTTCTCTCATAATGTACAGGAGGAACAACGTTTATTCACTCTCCATCTTTTCTATAGAATCCATTCTCCCTCTCCCCAGTCCTGAGAGCGATGGTGCCGACTGTGTGTTTACATAAGGGGAGCCCTACTAATCACGCTACAGATCTGGACCCTATACCTGCCACTATGGGCCAAGATCATTACTGCATTACCATCAGGCCTGGAGCCTGTGGCTGGAGCCTGGAACCAAGCAGTGCCTGTAAGTCACCACACACCGTGGCAGGCAGGCATCTGACAGTATTTACCCCTCATATCAGATGTCTCGGCACATAATGAATCAGGCCGTCAGATGGCATCCATCTACAGGGAAACACAGTAAACTAATGACACCAACTCTTTTACAACACTGTCAGGGAGAATTCCCATAGACCAGGGAGATGGTATAATCATCATTACCATAGAACGTGTTCCATTCGCTGGAAGAAAAAACCCTGCCAGGAGTTAGAGCTAACCTACTTACTGACTATGTGTGTGTGTGTGTGTGTGTGTGTGTGTGTGTGTGTGTGTGTGTGTGTGTGTGTGTGTGTGTGTGTGTGTGTGTGTGTGTGTGTGTGTGTGTGTGTGTGTGTGTGCAAAGGTCATAGATGAAGTAGAGAGAGAGAGAGAGGTAAGGGCTACACAGTCCCTATAAATGATTAGTCTGTTATTTGTTCATCAAAAATTACCCACAGAAATCTCTTCACCACAAAACACTGCGTAAGACAAAGTGCTGCTGAGTAGAATGAAGGAAATGAGGCCTCAGAGAGCCAGTGTCAGGATAGGTGGAGGTGGGACAACTAGGGTAGGTTAGGGCTGGCTCTGGTGGAACTAGGTGTCTTACAATCAGATACAGTGATCCAATTGGTGTCGTTGGCTTCATTGTATTGTGTTTGGTCCCATGGAATTGTGTTGTATATTTAAGCAATAAGCCAGAGGTGCCTTATTGCTATTATAAACTGGTTACCAACGTAATAACCAGTAAATAGTACGTTTTTTGTCATACCCATGGTATACGGTCTGTTATACAATGGGTGGGTCTAATCCTGGATACCTGATTGGTTAAAACCGCATTTCAGCCGGTGTCTATTCCACAAATTACCACAGGCTAAATCTATGAGGTTAAAATGCCTATTTACTCTGTTCCATCTGACTGCGCAATCCACTGTCTCGTCAGCCCAGTCAGGCAATTTATAAACTAGATCTACACTGTAAAAAGAATCTATACATTATCTTCCATTTCATTTAGACTAGCATTTGGATTTCAACAAAGGAGATTTGTAATAACCTTGCTATCTGTCTCTCCGACATTTGCAACATTGTTTCAAAATTCGATCTCCAGCTGTCCTATGTAATGAACGTGTCAGGAGTCAGGACGAGACAGACAGGCTGGCAGCTTTTCTCAGCCAGTCGAAATCATGAATCAGCATCATTTTTATGGATACATACAAAAATAAATAAATAGAAAAACACGAAATGCAGCTAGTTTGCTGTCATTACAGCTTCAGTTTGAAGTGATTGTGTAGTTCTGTCCTTGAGCTGTTCTTGTCTATTAATGTTCTGTATTATGTCATGTTTCATGTTTTGTGTGGACCCCAGGAAGAGTAGCTGCTGCTTTCGCAAAAGCTAATTATAGTGGTTTTGCTGTGTATGGTAGTGTACATAGACAGTGTATTGTACAGTAGTGTTGGGTAGTGCTGTATGTCTTACCACTCCTAATAAAATACAAAAATACAAAAATGGTGTTAGCTGAACAGTGGCCTGGCGAGAGAGCAAATGTTCTATGCCAGGCGAAATCGCACGTTGTTATGGATGTATCCCAAAAAATCACCAGAAAACAGCTTAAACAACGCAAATGCAGCTACTTTGCTGTTACTCTGGCTGCACTGTTTGACATAACTGTGTTAGCCGAAGTTGGCTAGCTAGCAAGCAAGGGATAAGAATGTTGCCAGCCATCATGGCAACGGAACATTTAGAACGAATGACAGGGTCGCGTCCATAGATTTAAAACAAAAAGACTTAACGACTGTGTCACATCTCTGGCAACCGAACCGATAGAACGAACGACCAGCCGGCTTGGGTAGTAACCCTAGATTTGTGTCGGGACTATATCTCATGGAAGGATGAAATATATGAATAAATTCATAAAAATATTATTTTTTATAAAAATGTTTCAATCATTATTTGAATATGTTGGTAACCCTTTAAAAGTGATAATGCCCTCGACTTTGTCTCAGGCCTAACAACACCCGTGCCAATATATCCTCCAAACACCGGCTTCTCTGGCATTATCACTTAAATATATCAAGGCTTTCAGCGAATCAGCATTCAGGGCTCGAACCACCCGGTTTATAATGTATATTTTACCACTCATAGTTAGTCTGGCTACAGTGCCAGAGTACTGTGTATAGCGGTTTTGCTGTGTATGTTAGTGTATAGACAGTGTATTGTAAGGTAGTGTTGGGTAGTGCTGTATGTCTTACCACTCTCTACTTGGGCCAGGGTTGTGTCACTGATGATGTTGTCATTTTGCAGGGCCTCAGTGATGTAGTTCCTGAAGTCAGTGATAGTGTAGACCACTGTGGGCCTCTCCTCCACCTCTCTGTAGGAGTTCTCCACCAGGTTGGACTGCAGGGTCAGGTAGTCCAATTGCTCACTGCTCACCCACTCCCCTTCCACCTCCACCGTCACTGCATAGACCACCACCACACCATCCAACCTGCACAGGCAATACATGTATAGATAAATCAGTCAGTTAATATTTCAGTTGATCTGGCTATCAATCAATCTATCTATCTATCAATATATCAATCTAGCAATCTATTAAATATAAGTTTGGACACACCTACTCATTCAAGGGTTTTTCTTTATTTTTACTATTTTACATTGCAGAATAATAGTGAAGACATCTAAACTATTAAATAACACATATGGAATCATGTAGTAACCAAAAGAGTGTTAAACAAATTAAAATATATTTTATATTTGACATTCTTCAAATAGCCACCCTTTGCCTTGATGACAGCTTTGCACACGCTTGGCATTCTCTCAACCAGCTTCATGAGGTAGTCACCTGGAATGCATTTCAATTAACAGGTGTGCCTTTTTAAAAGTTAATTTGTGGAATGTATTTCCTTCTTAATGCGTTTGAGCCAATCAGTTGTGTTGTGACAAGGTAGGGGGGGTATCCAGAATATAGCCCTATTTGGTAAAAGACCAATTCCATATTATGGCAAGAACAGCTCAAATAAGCAAAGAGAAACAACAGTCCATCATTACTTTAAGACATGAAGGTCAGTCAATACTGAACATTTTAAAGTTTATTCAAGTGTAGTGGCAAAAACCATCAAGCGCTATGATGAAACTGGCTCTCATGAGGACCGCCACAGGAATGGAAGATGCAGAGTTACAGTTGAAGCCAGAAGTTTACATACACTTAGGTTGGAGTCATTAAAACTCATTTTTTAACCACTCCAAACATTTCTTGTTAACAAACTATAGTTTTGGCACGTCAGTTAGGACATCTACTTTGTGCATGACACAAGTAATTTTTCCAACAATTGCTTACAGACAGATTATTTCACTTATAATTCACTGTATCACAATTCCAGTGGGTCAGAAGTTCACATATACTAAGTTGACTGTGCCTTTAAACACCTTGGAAAATTCCAGGAAATGATGTCATGGCTTTAGAAGCTTCTGATAGGCTAACTGACATCATTTGAGTCAATTGGAGGTGTACCTGTGGATGTATTTTAAGGCCTACCTTCAAACTCAGTGCCTCTTTGCTTGACATCATGGGAAAATCAAAAGAAATCAGAAAAAATAATGGTAGACCTCCACGTCTGGTTCATCCTTGGGAGCAATTTCCAAATGCCTGAAGGTACCGCATTCATCTGTACAAACAATAGTACGCAAGTATAAACACCATGGGACCACGCAGCCATCATACTGCTCAGGAAGGAGACACGTTCTGTCTCCTAGAGATGAACGTATTTGGTGTGAAAAGTGCAAATCAATCCCAGAACAACAGCAAAGGACCCTGTGAAGATGCTGGAGGAAAAAGATACAAAAGTCTCTATATCCACAGTAAAACGAGTCCTATATCAACATAACCTGAAATGCCGCTCAGCAAGGAAGAAGCCACTGCTCCAAAACCGCCATAAAAAAGCCAGACTACGGTTTGCAACTGCACATGGGGACAAAGATCGTACTTTTTGGAGAAATGTCCTCTGGTCTGATGAAACAAAAATATAACTGTTTGGCCATAATGACCATTGTTATGTTTGGAGGAAAAAGGGGATAGCTTGCAAGCCGAAGACAACCATCCCAACCGTGAAGCACGGGGGTGGCAGCATCATGCTGTGGGGGTGCTTTGCTGCAGGAGGGACTGGTGCACTTCACAAAATAGATGGCATCATGAGGAATAAAAATTATGTGGATATATTGAAGCAACATCTCAAGACATCAGTCAGGAAGTTAAAGCTTGGACGCAAATGGATCTTCCAAATGGACAATGACCCCAAGCATACTTCCAAAGTTGTGGCAAAATGGCTTAAGGACAACAAAGTCAAGGTATTGGAGTGGCCATCACAAAGCCATGACCTCAATCCTATAGAACATTTGGGGGCAGAACTGAAAAAGCGTGTGCGAGCAAGGAGGCCTACAAACCTGACTCAGTTACACCAGCTCTGTCAGGAGGAATGGGCCAAAATTCACCCAACTTATTGTGGGAAGCTTGTGGAAGGCTACCCGAAACGTTTGACCCAAGTTAAACAATTTAAAGGCAATGCTACCAAATACTAATTGAGTGTATGTAAACTTCTGACCCACTAGGAATGTGATGAAATAAATAAAAGCTGAAATAAATCTCTCTCTACTATTCTGACATTTCACATTCTTTTTAAATAAAGTGGTGATCCTAACTGACCTAAGATAGTGCATTTTTACTAGGATTAAATGTCAGGAATTGTGAAAAACTGAGTTTAAATGTATTTTGCTAAGGTGTATGTAAACTTCCGACTTCAACTGTACCTCTGCTGCAGAGGATAAAGTCATTAGAGTTACTATCCAAATAAATGCTTCACAGAGTTCAAGTAACAGACACATCTCAACATCAACTGCAGAGGGGACTGTGTGAATCAGGCCTTCATGATCGAATTGCTGCAAAGAAACCACTACTAAAGGACACCAATAACAAAAAGAGAAATGCTTGGGCCAAGAAACACGAGCAATGGATATTAGGCCGGTGGAAATGTGTCCTTTGGTATGGAGTCCAAATTGGAGATTTTGGGTTCAAACCGCCGTGTCTTTGTGAGACGAGGTGTGGGTGAACGGATGATCTCCACATGTGTATTTCCCACCGTAAAGCATGGAGGAGGAGGTATTATGGTTTGGGAGTGCTTTGCTGGTGACACTGTCTGTGATTTATTAAAAATTCAAGGCACACTTAACCAGCATGGCTACCACAGTATTCTGCAGCGATACGCCATCCCATCTGGTTTGGGCTTAGTGGGAGTATCATTTGTTTTTCAACAGGACAATGACCCAACACACCTCCAGGCTGTGTAAGGGCTATTTTACCAAGAAGGAGAGTGATGGAGTGCTGCATCAGATGACCTGGCTTCCACAATTCCCAGACCTCAACCCAATTGAGATGGTTTGGGATGAGTCGATGGCAGAGTGAAGGAAAAGCAGCCAAAAAGTGCTCAGCATATGTGGGAACTCCTTCAAGACTGTTGGAAAAGCATTCCAGGTGAAGCTGGTTGAGAGAAAGAGTGTGCAAAGCTGTCATTAAGGCAAAGGGTGGCTATTTGAAGAATCTCAAATATAAAATATATTTTCATTTGTTTAACACTTTTTTGGTTACTACATGATTCCATATGTGTTATTTCATAGTTTTGATGTCTTCACTATTATTCTACAATGTAAAAAATAGGAAAAATAAAGAAAAACCCTTGAATGAGTAGGTGTGTCCAAACTTTTGACTGGTACTGTATATCCATCCATCCCTCCACCATCAACATCTATCCACCCATACACCCAAGGAAAAATCAGCAAATTTCACTTTCAATTGATAAATCATTTTATTGATCAGTTTATTAATCTACTGTATATAATGTGATTAGCTAGAAACATAGTCTCTAAGAAGAAAGCAGTTTCTCTGGAAAGAGTAGAGTTCCAAACACAGTACTTTGATTTACTATTCTCACATGAGAGATGGTAGTGTGATAGATTTACGCCAGATTTACACCCGCATGGAGCATCGTCTATAACTTCCATGACTTCCATCCAACCAGCCCAGCCACCCAAGTGATCAATATGGTCATAAACATGACAAAACACCCAGAAAAGACTCTTGATGTGGAACCTGACAGTGTGGAAAAAGCCATCTATCAGACTTCATATGGCTCCAGGGAGCCCTTCTATTCTCCCTGTGACCTAGATCTCTCAGCAGGCTTGTCTTGGCCCAGTATGAGGCACGTGCCTGTAATCGCCCCACTGCACCACCACATCCCAGATCCCAGTTGTCCTGCTGTCAGCTCAAACTGGGAAAAGGATATGACAACATTCAGAATCCAAGTGTTTAATGAGTTGATGTTCTTTTATACTCTTCTGCTGCACCTGCAGATACCAGGTGTGCAGATGGCCCTACTTCTCAGCTCGTGTCAGTTCCATACTGTAGCACTGCTGACCTGGGAATCTGGGATCACAACTCAGAAGAGGGCAAGGCTTTTCTTAGTAAAGTCCCACGTAATTGCATGAGCAGAGGACTGCTGCATGACTCGAGCATGTGTGCGTGCATGTGTGTGTGTGTGTGTGTCTGTGTGTGTGTGTGCTAGCATCTCTCCATATCTGTCTCTCCCAATGGTTGACAGTGACAGGCCAGGGAGTTGATTGCAGTGGGCATAAAGCCTCAGAGATAAGCTCCTCTCCTGGGTTGGGTTTAGGTAGCAGGCATAAAGCCCCAAAGATGAGCTCCTCTTCTGGGCTGAGGTTAGGTAGCAGCCATAAAGCCCCAGAGATGAGCTCCTCTGCTGGGTTGGGGTTACGAAGCAGCTGGTTAATTGTCAAGCCCTGCCCTTATCCTTCTTACCAGGTGACCGACCGCCCTAACACCATTAAAGGGATACTTCAGGATTTTGGCAATGAGGCCCTTTATCTACTACTTACCATTTTTATGTCTCTGTGTCCAGTATGAAGGAAGTTAGAGGTAGTTTTGCAAGCCAATGACTGGAAGTCTATGGGTATCACCACAGCTTCACATAACTTCACACGAACCTACCCACACTTACAGATAAAGCCAGCATGGATCCCGCATGACCCTCAGACACACACACACACACAAACACATATACACACACACAAACACACACATTTAAATAGGTGCTCCAGCACAAAATGCGTATCAGCCAATTAAAATCATTGATTTACTTGCACGTGACAAAAGGATAAATTGTAGCTGGTCCCATCAGTTAACATGGCACACGTTAGCCCTATGCTAACCTCACCAAGTAGCACTGATTATATACAGTGAGGGAAAAAAGTATTTGATCCCCTGCTGATTGTGTACGTTTGCCCACTGACAAAGAAATGATCAGTCTATAATTTTAATGGTAGGTTTATTTGAACAGTGAGAGACAGAATAACAACAAAAAAATCCAGAAAAACGCATGTCAAAAATGTTATAAATTGATTTGCATTTTAATGAGGGAAATAGGTATTTGACCCCTCTGCAAAACATGATTTAGTACTTGGTGGCAAAACCCTTCTTGGCAATCACAGAGGTCAGACGTTTCTTGTAGTTGGCCACAAGGTTTGCACACATCTCAGGAGGGATTTTGTCCCACTCCTCTTTGCAGATCTTCTCCAAGTCATTAAGGTTTCGAGGCTGACGTTTGGCAACTCGAACCTTCAGCTCCCTCCACAGATATTCTATGGGATTAAGGTCTGGAGACTGGCTAGGCCACTCCAGGACCTTAATGTGCTTCTTCTTGAGCCACTCCTTTGTTGCCTTGGCCGTGTGTTTTGGGTCATTGTCATGCTGGAATACCCATCCACGATCCATTTTCAATGCCCTGGCTGAGGGAAGGAGGTTCTCACCCAAGACTTGACGGTACATGGCCCTGTCCATCGTCCCTTTGATGCGGTGAAGTTGTCCTGTCCCCTTAGCAGAAAAACACCCCCAAAGCATAATGTTTCCACCTCCATGTTTGACGGTGGGGATGGTGTTATTGGGGTCATAGGCAGCATTCCTCCTCCTCCAAACAGCGCAAGTTGAGTTGATGCCAAAGAGCTCCATTTGGTCTCATCTGACCACAACACTTTCATCCAGTTCTCCTCTGAATCATTGAGACGTTCATTGGCAAACTTCAGAAAGCATGTATATGTGCTTTCTTGAGCAGGGGGACCTTGCGGACGCTGCAGGATTTCAGTCCTTCACGGCGTAGTGTGTTACCAATTGTTTTCTTGGTGACTATGGTCCCAGCTGCCTTGAGATCATTGACAAGATCCTCCCGTGCAGTTCTGGGCTGATTCCTCACCGTTCTCTTGATCATTGCAACTCCACGAGGTGAGATTTTTTATTTATTTATTTTATTTCACCTTTATTTAACCAGGTAAGCCAGTTGAGAACAGGTTCTCATTTACAACTGCGACCTGGCCAAGATAAAGCAAAGTAGTGCAATAAAAAACAACACAGAGTTACATATGGGGTAAAAAAAACATAAAGTCAGAAATACAACAGAAAATATATATACAGTGTGTGCAAATGTAGCAAGTTATGGAGGTAAGGCAATAAATAGGCTATAGTGCAGAATAATTACAATAGTATTAACACTGGAATGCTAGATGTGCAAGAGATGATGTGCAAATAGAGATACTGGGGTGCAAAAGAGCAAAATAAATAACAATATAGGAATGAGGTAGTTGGGTGGGCTAATTTCAGATGGGCTGTGTACAGGTGCAGTGATCGGTAAGGTGCTCTGACAACTGATGCTTAAAGTTATTGAGGGAGATAAGAGTCTCCAGCTTCAGAGATTTTTGCAATTCGTTCCAGTCATTGGCAGCAGAGAACTGGAAGGAATGGCGGCCAAAGGAGGTGTTGGCTTTGAGGAATGACCAGTGAGATATACCTGCTGGAGCGCAGACTACGGGTGGGTGCTGCTATGGTGACCAATGAGCTAAGATAAGGCGGGGATTTGCCTAGCAGTGATTTATAGATGGCCTGGAGCCAGTGGGTTTGACGACGAACATGTAGTGAGGACCAGCCAACAAGAGCGTACAGGTCACAGTGGTGGGTAGTGTATGGGGCTTTGGAGACAAAACGGATGGCACTGTGATAGACTACATCCAATTTGCTGAGTAGAGTGTTGGAGGCTATTTTGTAAATGACATCGCCGAAGTCAAGGATCGGTAGGATAGTCAGTTTTACGAGGGCATGTTTGGCAGCATGAGTGAAGGAGGCTTTGTTGCGAAATAGGAAGCCGATTCTAGATTTAACTTTGGATTAGAGATTCTTTATGTGAGTCTGGAAGTTGAGTTTACAGTCTAACCAGACACCTAGATATTTGTAGTTGTCCACATACTCTAGGTCAGACCCGTCGAGAGTGGTGATTCTAGTCGGGTGGGCGGGTGCTAGCAGCGTTCGATTGAAAAGCATGCATTTAGTTTTACTAGTGTTTAAGAGCAGTTGAAGGCTACTGAAGGATTGTTGTATGGCATTGAAGCTCGTTTGGAGGTTTGTTAACACAGTGTCCAATGAAGGGCCAGATGTATACAAAATGGTGTCGTCTGCGTAGAGGTGGATCTGAGAGTCACCAGCAGCAAGAGCGACATCATTGATATACACGGAGAAAAGTGTCGGCCCAAGAATTGAACCCTGTGGCACCCCCATAGAGACTGCCATAGGTCCAGACAACAGGCCCTCCGATTTGACACACTGAACTCTATCTGAGAAGTAGTTGGTGAACCAGGCGAGGCAGTCATTTGAGAAACTAAGGCTATTTAGTCTGCCAATAAGAATGCGGTGGTTGACAGAGTCGAAAGCCTTGGCCAGGTCGATGAAGACGGCTGCACAGTACTGTCTATTATCAATCGCGGTTATAATATCGTTTAGGACCTTGAGCGTGGCTGAAGTGCACCCGTGACCAGCTCGGAAACCGGATTGCATAGCGGAGAAGGTACGGTGGTATTCGAAATGGTCGATGATCTGTTTGTTAACTTGGCTTTCGAATACTTTCGAAAGGCAGGGCAGGATGGATATAGGTCTGTGGCAGTTTGGATCTAGAGTGTCACCCCCTTTGAAGAGGGGGATGACCGCGGCAGCTTTCCAATCTCTGGGGATCTCAGACGTTATGAAAGAGAGGTTGAACAGACTAGTAATAGGGGTTGCGACAATTTCGGCGGCTAGTTTTAGAAAGAAAGGGTCCAGATTGTCTAGCCCAGCTGATTTGTAGGGGTCCAGATTTTGCAGCGCTTTCAAAACATCAGCTGTCTGAATTTGTGTGAAGGAGAAGCGGGGGGGGCATGGGCAAGTTGCAGCAGAGGGTGCAGAGTTGGTGGCCGGGTTAGTGGTAGCCAGATGGAAAGCATGGCCAGCTGTAGCAAAATGCTTGTTGAAATTCTCGATTATTGTAGATTTATCGGTGGTGATAGTGTTTCCTAGCCTCAGTGCAGTGGGCAGCTGGGAGGAAGTGCTCTTATTCTCCATGGACTTTACAGTGTCCCAAAACTTTTTGGAGTTAGTGCTACAGGATGCAAATTTCTGTTTGAAAAAGTTAGCCTTTGCTTTCCTGACTGCTTGTGTATATTGGTTCCTAACTTCCCTGAAAAGTTGCATATCGCGGGGGCTATTTGATGCTAATGCTGTACGCCACAGGATGTTTTTGTGCTGGTCAAGGGCAGTCAAGTCTGAGGAGAACCAGGGGCTATATCGGTTCTTAGTTCTGTATTTTTTGAATGGGGCATGTTTATTTAAGATTGAGAGGAAATTACTTTTAAGGAACAACCAGGCATCCTCTACTGACGGAATGAGATCTATATCCATCCAGGATACCTGGGCCAGGTCAATTAGGAAGGCCTCCTCGCTAAAGTGTTTTAGGGAGCGTTTGACAGTGATGAGGGGTGGTCGTTTGACCGCAGACCCGTTACGGACGCAGGCAATAAGGCAGTGATCGCTGAGATCCTGGTTGAAGACAGCTGAGGTGTATTTAGAGGGTATGTTAGTCAGGATGATATCTATGAGGGTACCCATGTTTAAGGATTTAGGGTTGTACCTGGTAGGTTCGTTGATAATTTGCGTGAGGTTGAGGGCATCTAGCTTGGATTGTAGGATGGCTGGGGTATTAAGCATATCCCAATTTAGGTCACCAAGCAGTAAAAACTCAGAGGATAAATGGGGGGCAATCAATTCACATATGGTGTCCAGGGCACAGCTGGGGGCTGAGGGGGGTCTGTAGCAAGCGGCAACAGTGAGAGACTTATTTCTGGAAAGGTGGATTTTTAGAAGTAGAAGCTCAAACTGTTTGGGCACAGACCTGGATAGTATGATAGAGCTCTGCAGGCTATCTCTACAGTAGATTGCAACTCCACCCCCTTTGGCAGTTCTATCTAGACGGAAAATGTTATAGTTGGGGATGGAAATTTCAGAATTTTTGGTGGCCTTCCTGTGCCAGGATTCAGACACTGCTAGAACATCAGGGTTGGCAGAGTGTGCTAACGCAGTGAATAACTCAAACTTAGGAAGTAGACTTCTGATATTTATGTGCAAGAAACCAAGACTTTTGCGATTACAGAAGTCATCAAATGATAGCTCCTGGGGAGTAGGAGTGATACTGGGGGCTACAGGGCCTGGGTTAGCCTCTACATCACCAGAGGAACAGAGGAGGACTAGAATAAGGATACGGCTAAAGGCTTTAAGAACTGGTCTTCTAGTGCGTTGGGTACATAGAATAAAGGAGGCAGATTTCCGGGTGTTATAGAAAAGATTCAGGGCATTATGTACAGACAAGGATATGGAAGGATATGAGTAAAGTGGAGGTAAACCTAAGCGTTGGGTAACAATGAAAGAGATAGTATCTCTAGAGGCATCAATTGAGTCGGTCTCTGAGTGTATGGGCGGAGGGACAAAGGAGCTAACTAAGGCAGGTTTAGCTAGGCTGGGGGGTCTACAGTGATATAGTACAATTAGAAATAACCGAAACAACAATAAACTAACCATGTTTGAGCTGAGGCTAAACATAAACAGGATGTAGTACCGTAAAAAGGAACAGTCCAGCAGATATCAGCTGTATAGCTGAGTTATCATAAGGTCCGGTGGTGAAGCGCTAGTGAGTAAGAGGCCACGGCTAGCGTGTGCTACGTCCGTTTTGTTGTAGCCAGCTGGTAGCGATGAATCCGGAGTTAAAGGTCCAGTGATTCAGTGATTCCGGCGGAAAAACTGATATGTTCTGGGTCGATAACGCGCTGTGCAGACTGGCCGAATATCCGGTGATCAATGTCCAGTGATTAAAAATTAATCCCGCTGAAAAAAATCCAATATTCTGGGTGCAACACCGCTAGCTGTGGCTAATAGCAAGTAGCTAGTTCAGTAGCTAGTTCAGTTTAGTGAGTAAGAGGCCACGGATAACGTGTGCTAACGGGCCAGGGCTAGCAGATGGATGGAATCTTCGTGGTTAACGTCGTAACCACATCAGACGATTTCGTCGGCAGACCAGTCGTGTAGGATCGGCGGGGCTCCGTGTCAACACTAGGTGGTCCATCCGGTTGATAGAGAGGTAGATAGCCGGGAGATGGGCCTAGCTCGGGATGATTAGCCAGACCACAGCGTCCGTTTTGTTGTTGTTGTAGCCAGCTGGTAGCGATGAATCCGGAGTTAAAGGTCCAGTGAATCAGTGATTCCGGCAGAAAAACTGATATGTTCTGGGTCGATAACGCGCTCGATCAATGTCCAGTGATTAAAATTAATCCCGCGGAAAAAATCCAATGATCTGGGTGAAACACCGCTAGCTGTGGCTAATAGCAAGTAGCTAGTTAGCTGGCTAGCTAGTTTCAACTGGAGATTCTAGATTCTAGATAAAAGGTAAGTCAATAATAGAATCCGTTCCACATTGAGTGAGGCGGGTTGCAGGAAAGTATATTTTGTAGAAGGATGAAAAGTCTGATAGGGAAATATGTACGAAAAATACAAAAAAACAGGGTATTTACAGGCTATTTACAGACACACGACAGAAACAGGACTGCACTACTTCGCCATCTTGCATGGAGCCCCAGGCTGAGGGAGATTGACAGTTATTTTGTGTTTCTTCCATTTGCGAATAATCGCACCAACTGTTGTCACCTTATCACCAAGCTGCTTGGCGATGGTCTTGTAGCCCATTCCAGCCTTGTGTAGGTCTACAATCTTGTCCATGACATCCTTGGAGAGCTCTTTGGTCTTGGCCATGGTGGAGAGTTTGGAATCTGATTGATTGATTGCTTCTCTGGACAGGTGTCTTTTATACAGGTAACAAACTGAGATTAGGAGCACTCCCTTTAAGAGTGTGCTCCTAATCTCAGCTCGTTACCTTTATAAAAGACACCTGGGAGCCAGAAATCTTTCTGATTGAGAGGGGGTCAAATACTTATTTCCCTCATTAAAATGCAAATCAATTTATAACATTTTTGACATTAGTTTTTCTAGATTGTTTTGTTGTTATTCTGTCTCTCACTGTTCAAATAAACCTACCATTAAAATTATAGACTAATCATTTCTTTGTCAGTGGGCAAACGTACAAAATCAGCAGGGGATCAAATACATTTTTCCCTCACTGTACTCATATAATATATAATCGTTGACGTGGTTGGACATGGAAGTGTCCTTAACATACCTCAGTCAAACAGCACATTCTGATCATCAAAGCAACTATCAGGTGTATTTGACTGACTGAAGTGCCTAGTCCATGTAATTGTCGCAGATTGTGACAAGGGTTCGAATCTCACATTAGTTTCCCCCCCCCTTTGAAATGTAGATTTACATGTATCGTGTTAGTGTGTTGAAAAGGGATGCCTATACAGTCAACAGCTTGAAGATGAAGATAATGAATTGATTTAATAAGGAGCTATCTCTTTCTTCAGCTTTGCACACAACACATTGCTAATGTGTTTCTCGTGGTCAGTGATTTTAATGCAGGTAAACTGACATTTTTTTACCTCGTTTTTACGAGCATGTCACCTGTGCAACTAGAGGTGACAAAACTCTAGATCACCCTTATTCCACACATAGAAAAGCATACAAGGCCCTCCGTCACCCTCCTTTTGGCAAATCAATCCATAACTCTATCTTCCTGCTTCCAAGAAAAAACTCAAACAGCACGTACCAGTGATGTGCTCAATACGGAAGTGGTCCAATGAAGTGGATGCTAAGCGACAGGATTATTTCACTGGCACAGATTGGAATATGTTCCGGGATTCATTCGATAACATTGAGGAGTTTACCACATCAGTCACAGACTTCATTAATAGGTGCATTGATGACGTCGTCCCCACAGTGACCGTACGTACATACCCCATCCAAAAGCCATGGATTACAGGCAACATCTAAAGGCTAGAGCTGCCGCTTTCAAGGAGAGGGACACTAATCCGGATCCTTATAAGAAATCACGGTACGACCTCTGACGAGCCATCAAACAGGCAAAGTGTCAATACAGGACTAAGATCGAATCCTACTACGCCGGTTCTGACACTCGACGGATGTGGCAGGGCTTACAAACTATCACAGATTACAAAGGGAAGCCCAGCCGCAAGCTGCCCAGTGACGCAAGCCTACCAGATGAGCTAAATGCCTTCTATGCTCGCTTCGAGGCAAGCAACACTGAACTATGCATGAGAGCACCAGCTGTTCCGGATGACTGTGTGATATCGCTTTCCGTAACTGATGTGAGTAAGACCTTTCAACAGGTTAACATTTGCAAGGCCACGGGGCCAGACGGAATACCAGGACGCGTACTCAGAGCATGAGCTGACCAGCTGGCAAGTGTCTTCACTTACATTCTCTACCTATCCCTGACCCTGTCTGTAATGTCAACTTTTTTCAAGCAGACCACCACAGTCAGGAAGTGAAAAGATTTGGCATGGGCCCTCAGGTCCTCAAAAAGTTCTACAGCTGCACCATTGAGAGCATCTTGTTGGTTAAGGGCTGTAAGTAAGCATTTCACTGTAATGTCTGCACCTGTTGTATTCGGTGCATGTGGCCAATAAAATGTGATTTGATTTGATTTGACTGGCTGCATCACTGCTTGGTACGGCAACAGCAAGGCACCCGACCGCAAGGCCCTACAGAGGGTGGTGAGTACCTCCCTGCTCCCTGCCAGCCAGGACCTCTATACATGGCGGTGTCAGAGGAAGGCCCAAAAACAATGTAAAAGACTCTAGCCACCCAAGCCATAGACTGTTCCCTCTACTACCGCACGGCAAGCGTTACCAGTGCACCAAGTCTGGAACCAACAGGACCCTGAGCAGCTTCTATCCCCAAGCCATAAGACTGCTAAGCAAGGCTGCTAAATAGCTAATTAAATGGCTACCTGGACTGCCTGCATTTACCTTTGTTTTTTACTAACTCTCTTGCACTGACTCTATGCACACACCCTTTGTTTTGTTTTTACATTTACGTCATTTAGCAGACGCTCTTATCCAGAGCGACTTACAGTTAGTGCATACATTATTTTAATTTTATTTTCATACTGGTCCCCCGTGGGAATCGAACCCACAACCCTGGCAAACAAAGGTAAATGCAGGCAGTCCAGGTTGCAAACGCCATGCTCTACCAACTGAGCTACCTCCCTGCCGGCCATTCCTTCCCCTACCCTGGGCCAATTGTGCGCCGCCACATTGGTCTCCCGGTTGCGGCCGGCTATAGCAGAACCTGGATTCGAACCAGGATCTCTAGTGGCACAGCTAGCACTGCGATGCAGTGCCTTCGACCACTGCGCCACTCGGGAGGTTACACACACTGAACACTACCCACACTCACAAATTGTAATGCTCATCCTCCTCGAGTCAAAAGACGCATATGTGACAAAGCAGATTATAAATGTTTTTCATATAAAACGTTGTAGGCCTACATTTAGGTGTACACTTCCATGTAATATTGCTTATGCTACAGCTCAGTCTATTATCTATCCTGTTTCCTATTCACTTTACCCCTACCTACAGTGGGGAGAGCAAGTATTTGATACACTGCCGATTTTGCAGGTTTTCCTACTTACAAAGCATGTAGAGGTCTGTAATTTCCAGAAAATCACATTGTATGATTTTTAAGTAATTAATTTGCATTTTATTGCATGACATAAGTATTTGATACATCAGAAAAGCAAAACTTTATATTTGGTACAGAAACCTTTGTTTGCAATTACAGAGATCATAAGTTTCCTGTAGGTCTTGACCAGGTTTGCACACACTGCAGCAGGGATTTTGGCCCACTCCTCCATACAGACCTTCTCCAGATCCTTTAGGTTTCAGGGGCTGTCGCTGGGCAATACGGACTTTCAGCTCCCTCCATAGATTTTCTATTGGGTTCAGGTCTGGAGACTGGCTAGGCCACTCCAAGACCTTGAGATGCTTCTTACGGAGCCACTCCTTAGTTGCCCTGGCTGTGTGTTTCAGGTCGTTGTCATGCTGGAAGACCCAGCCACGACCCATCTTCAATGCTCTTACTGAGAGAAGGAGGTTGTTGGCCAAGATCTCGCGATACATGGCCCAATCCATCCTCCCCTCAATACGGTGCAGTCGTCCTGTCCCCTTTGCAGAAAAGCATCCCCAAAGAATAATGTTTCCACCTCCATGCTTCACGGTTGGGATGGTGTTCTTGGGGTTGTACTCATCCTTCTTCTTCCTCCAAACTCCCGAGTGGAGTTTAGACCAAAAAGCTCTATTTTTGTCTCATCAGACCACATGACCTTCTCCCATTCCTCCTCTGGATCATCCAGATGGTCATTGGCACACTTCAGACGGGCCTGGACATGCGCTGGCTTGAGCAGGGGGACCTTGCGTGCGCTGCAGGATTTTAATCCATGACGGCGTAGTGTGTTACTAATGGTTTTCTTTGAGACTGTGGTCCCAGCTCTCTTCAGGTCATTGACCAGGACCTGCCGTGTAGTTCTGGGCTGATCCCTCACCTTCCTCATGATCATTGATGCCCCACGAGGTGAGATCTTGCATGGAGCCCCAGACCGAGGGTGATTGACCGTCATTTTGAACTTCTTCCATTTTCTAATAATTGCGCCAACAGTTGTTGCCTTCTCACCAAGCTGCTTGCCTATTGTCCTGTAGTCCATCCCAGCCTTGTGCAGGTCTACAATTTTATCCCTGATGTCCTTACACAGCTCTCTGGTCTTGGCCATTGTGGAGAGTTTGGATTCTGTTTGATTGAGTGTGTGGACAGGTGTCTTTTATACAGGTAACAAGTTCAAACAGGTGCAGTTAATACAGGTAATGAGTGGAGAACAGGAGGGCTTCTTAAAGAAAAACTAACAGGTCTGTGAGAGCCGGAATTCTTACTGGTTGGTAGGTGATCAAATACTTATGTCATGCAATAAAATGCTAATTAATTACTTAAAAATCATACAATGTGATTTTCTGGATTTTTGTTTTAGATTCCATCTCTCACAGTTGAAGTGTATCTATGATCAAAATTACAGACCTTTACATGCTTTGTAAGTAGGAAAACCTGCAAAATCGGCAGTGTATCAAATACTTGTTCTCCCCACTGTATATGTACATAGCTACCTCAATTAGTACCCCTGCACATTGATTCAGTACTGGTGCTCCCTGTGTATAGCCATGTTATTTTTACTCATAATTGTTGTTCGTTATTTATTGTGTATCTATTCCTTGTGTCACTATTTCTATTTGATCTTTAACTCTGCATTGTTGGAAAACCTGTAAGTAAGCATTTCACTGTTAGTTGTTTACGAAGCATGTGACAAATAACATTTGATAAGCTAATAATATTGCATAAGCAATATTACATGGACGTGTACACCTAAATGTAGGCCTACAACGTTTTATATGAAAAACATTTATAATCTGCTTTGTCACATATGCGTCTTTTGACTCGAGGAGGATGAGCATTACAATGTGTACAGTAAGATTGTAGTTTACACTCTTGTTACCATCCTACAGATGGCAGTATTGTGCCCATAGAAAAGGTTGAAAGAGTTGGGAACCCCTCGCCATAGATGACTGCTATTTGACAAATCCACAAGGCTCTTTGTTTTTTTTATAATGAACGATAAATGTACATGTTGTAAGGACCTCATTTATCTTTTTTTCCATAAAAGCACATGAATGTGTGTGAAACAGATAAACAAAAACGTAGTATTTTGTCATATATGCAAAAATGTGAAAGTGTTGTCTACCGTTAGTAGTAGCTAGTAGCCTAGTCAAGGATGCATCAATGCAATATTGGCACACAACATTTTGTCACAGACCAACGGAACAAAAGTAAACCTTGAATTTGTAGGTTTAAAATATCCCTCTAGTGGCTAGGATTGACCTATTTTAAGAAATGCCATCGGTTGGTGGATACAAAGTCTAAGATCTTTGATATGCTGATGAAGAATTTGTGCCAGGATATAATCAGTGTGTCACGGATCCCCCCAGTACTGCTGCTCATTCCGTTCACCAGCTCCGGAGGTCTACGTCACCGGCCTTCTAGGCGTCACTGACCTGGTTCATTACCACATTGTTTTACATTTTAGTCATTTTAGCAGACACTCTTATTCAGAGCGACTTACAGTTAGTGAGTGCATACATTTTTCATACTGCCCCCCCGTGGGAATCGAACCCACAACCCTGGCGTTGCAAACGCCACGCTCTACCAACTGAGCTACACGGGGCCCACCAACCCCAGACTGTCTTGTCTCATTACACACACCTGGTTCCCATTCCCCCTGATTAGTATGTGTATATATGTGCCCTCTGTTCCCCATTGTCCTCGTCGATTATTGTCCTATGTCCGTTGGTCTCGTGAGTACATTGTATTACAGTTTACATGCCGAGTAATTGGTTTACACCTCGCTCTTTTGTTTGGGTTACAGCCCTGTGATATATATATATATATATATATATATATATATATACACGTTCTGGGCTTCATCCACGTCGTTTTCCATGACATACCTTATGTTGGGTTGAATAATAAAAAAAACTATTACGTATTCCTGCGCCTGTCTTCTATCAGTATACAACGTGACACAGTGACATCTTTAGCATATGGCTGACGTGTGCCATGTTATCTGATGGGACCAGCTACAATTTAGCTTTCTGTTGCCTGCAAGTTAATCAACGATTTGAATTGGCTGATACAGTGAGGGAAAAAAGTATTTGATCCCCTGCTGATTTTGTACGTTTGCCCACTGACAAAGAAATTATCAGTCTATCATTTTAATGGTAGGTTTATTTGAACCGTTCTCATGATCATTGCAACTCCACGAGGTGAGATCTTGCATAGAGCCCCAGGCCGAGGGAGATTGACAGGTCTTTTGTGTTTCTTCCATTTGCGAATAATCTCACCAACTGTTGTCACCTTCTCACCAAGCTGCTTGGCGATGGTCTTGTAGCCCATTCCAGCCTTGTGTAGGTTTACAATCTTGTCCCTGACATCCTTGGAGAGCTCTTTGGTCTTGGCCATGGTGGAGAGTTTGGAATCTGATTGATTGATTGCTTCTGTGGACAGGTGTCTTTTATACAGGTAACAAGCTGAGATTAGGAGCACTCCCTTTAAGAGTGTGCTCCTAATCTCAGCTCGTTACCTGTATAAAAGACACCTGGGAGCCAGAAATCTTTCTGATTGAGAGGGGGTCAAATACTTATTTCCCTCATTAAAATGCAAATCAATTTATAACATTTTTGACATGCATTTTTCTCGATTTTGTTGTTGTTATTCTGTCTCTCACTGTTCAAATAAACCTACCATTAAAATTATAGACTGATCTTGTCTTTGTGAGTGGGCAAACGTACAAAATCAGCAGGGGTTCAAATACTTTTTTACCTCACTGTATGCATTTTGTACCATAGTACTGTCTCTGTTTAAATGTAAATTGTTGCTTATGTACACAAGTACGGACACACACAAACAGACATACACACTCTCAGGACTAGGTTATCCTTAACCACAGACCTAGGGTTAGATTACTAGCCTACTGACTATACACATACAGGACTGCTGTTAAGGGTCTATACTCACCCTTGGGCATCCTTCTGAAGTCTGCATGAAAACAAATAAAAACTAGATCACAGGCCTCCCGAGTGGCACAGCGGTCTAAGGCACTGCATCGCAGTGCTAGAGGTGTCACTACAGACCCGGGTTAAATCCCGGGCTGTATCACAACCGGCCGTGATCGGCAGTCCCATAGGGCGGCGCACAATTGGCCCAGCGTCGTCTGGGTTAGGGGAGGGTTTTGCCGGGGGGGCTTTACTTGGCTCATCGTGCTCTAGCGACTCTTTGTGGCGGGCCAGGCGCCTGCAGGCTGACGTCGGTCGTCAGGTGAACGGTGTTTCCTCCGACACATTGGTGCAGCTGGCTTCCGGGTTAAGAAGCGCGGTTTGGCGGATCATGTTTCGGAGGACGCATGACTCAACCTTTACCTCCTGAGCCCGTTGGGGAGTTGCAGCAATGAGACAAAATCGAAATCGGGGAGAAAAAGGGCGTAAAATACACACAAAAAATACAATAAATAAATAGATCACAGACTCTAAATATGACCTCCCTGTTTGACCTCTAGGTTTTATGGGTATTATGACTCATACTGCGGTACTTTATCAGTGGAGGCTACTGAGGGGAGGACGGCTCATAATAAAGGATGGAACGGAGCTAATGGAATGGGATCAAACACATGGAAACCATGTGTTTGATGTATTTAATACCATTCCACTCTTTAAACTCCAACCATTACTATGAGCCCGTCCTCCCCAATTAAGATGCCACCAACCTCCTGTGTACTCTATAGGCTTGACGTTTATGCATTCCAATGGCCGTCGGGCTTCCTTCCATTACTTATTTTTATTGTAATGCCAGACACTCAAGATTGTAAAACGCTGGCAATTGCGCAAAAATTTGAGTTGAGAAATAAACCATACAGCACTGAAAAGCTGGGATCCTGCTCTTTTTAATAATTGCAATCGAAACTGTTGTATTTTCTCGAGATTATGTTTAGGAATGTTGTGCAGTGACTGGGCTTATTAGAACACATTTCTTTCTGTGCACCAATCAGCTGTGTGCGGAGTTGCGCGCACTTACTACCAGACAGTTGATATTAAGCTGATAAATAAACGACATAGCTCATGAACAGCTTCGGGAATAAATCTGGTTTCTAAACAATTATATAGGCCAAGACTACATAATAGTATTATTAGGCCCTTTGTATTTTACCAACAAATGATTTGTGTAAATAATGTTAATGTCTTGACAAGCAAGCAGCTCAATAGTGTAGGCCTGTGTAAATCTTGAATGTCGAGCCCTGCAGTCTCTTTAGCTAATCCACTCCCTGTAGCCTACTCCACGTCATGTGTCAAAGAAATATCGCCACCTGCTGGAGAAGACAGATGTTGGGCCCAGTTATTACTCTCGCTTTGTAAATGCTGGATCTCTCTGACAAGACGCATGAAAACTGTAGTCAAAATCAGGCCAGTGATGTATGAGATATCGCGTGTGAATAACGAATGGACAGACGGACGGAGACCAATCCACAGTCCCCTCCCCGATTTCATGGAGGGGGACTACTAAACATACTTTATTTAAATAAATTATGTTTGACAAAGATCAGGTGTGAAGGTCAGGTCAATGTATCAAATCAATGGCCTACACCACACAGCTGTGTGTGTTTTAGCCAACTCTTCAGATTATTGCGGTCATGCCATACATATGTACAGTATTGCATTCCAATGATAGTTAATGGAGTTGGCTAAACTAAATCACATCCAAATGTGACCAGGCTAATACACCACTACAGTAGAGACTGACCTGAACTCCAGCACAGCCACACTCTTCAAGCCTGGCAGTCCCTCCAGAGCATCTTCTATCTGCAAACACAAAGAGGTCAACGTGAGTTCAACAGTTAACATCAGCATTCACCTCACTCTGGGCAAGACCACTGGTCACCTCTGTTGGGTGGAGTGTCCAGCAAGGCCCTTAAGAGTGGTCATTGTTGTGACCTTACCCCTAAACCTAACCCTAAATTTAAAAAAACAACCCATCTTTTTACGCTGCTGCTACTCTGTTAATTATTTATGCATTTATTTATTTTTTGCATTGTCACTTTAACTCTACCCACATGTACATATTACTTCAACTACCTCAACTAGCCGGTGCCCCCGCACATTGACTCTGCACCAGTACCCCCCTGTATATATAGCCTCCCTACTGTTATTTTATTTTACTTCTGCTCTTTTTTTGGATATTGCTAGTTTATGTCCGCTTTAATTCCATTTTTTTCCTTTTAGATTCTTGTGTATTGTTGTGTATTGTTGTGTATTGTTGTGTATTGTTGTGTATTGTTGTATATTGTTAGATACTACTGCACTGTTGGAGTTGTTAGTGAGCGTTTTGTGAAGAGAACCATTGTTTTGCTGACTCATTGACCCAGCATTGTGGAATACCTCCTCAGTGAAAAAGTTCAATTACGTTTAATAGTGTCAACAAGCCTGCCATTACACCCTCTTCTACCTTTCCCAATCAATGCGGCAAATACCCTGCTTTCGCAATCACTATTATTCTGACACACTTGGTGACACAGCCTACTTCTTCAGTTGTCAGATTGTGTTTTTCCAAACATGTCCGTCCCTCTTTTATCTCTCTCCTTCTTTCCTTGTCAATCTCTCTCCTTCTTTCTATACACGGAGGGATACAGTTTAAGACAGAGTCATAGAGTCACCCCCTGAAAAATCATAATAATAATAAATAATATTTCAAAAAAGTTATATCTTTTTTTACACAAAACTAGTGCACTGGGCTTTTAATAGTCCGTTATTAAAAGCTCAGTCCATAGCCCCCCCCAATCATTCTCAGCACCCTCATCTGCAAACGACTTCCAGCGGCTATGGACAGAGTAATAATGAGTACATTAATGGCTTCCAGGGGAGAGTCAAAAACATCTTATTTTCCCAGCAGCAGTAAAATGTCTGACCCAATTGTTCTCAGTCAAAAAGCCTCGATGGTGGAGGAAAGTTATCTGTGTGTGTGTGTGTGTGTGTGTGTGTGTGTGTGTGTGTGTCCTGCCTCTCTTGTGGCCTCAAACCACATTATAAACTGTAACTTTCAGCATCTTTTCACACAAAGTATGCCTAGTTTGAAATCCTGCCCAACTGTGTGGGTTCTTTATAGTGCCCTGACTGTGTGTGTTAAAATTAACAATAAATAACTATAGCCTCAAAGCCTACAAACAAAGTGAAGGGTTATGAGAAGCCTGAAGAGGAAAAAGAGGAGGGAGAGAAGGGGTGAGGGAGGATGAGGGGAGATCGGGAATGACAGGAGGAACGAGATGAAAGGATTGTGAGAAAGGAGGAGGATAGAGTGGAGGAAATAAGAGGTGTACTGTAAAGGAGTGAAGTGGAGAAATGCGAGAGGGAACAATGAAAGAGAAAGGAAGAGCCCATTAGCAGCCTTAAAACGTCATTCTGGCACGTTTTTTGCACAAAGAAATGCAGCTAACGTTTTTCTCAATACATTGCTGTTAATGGGAAAAGACGAGTGTCACAGGGTTTACATTTTTCTCAGTACATTGCAGTCAGTGGGAAAGTATGATTTTCACAGGGTTGATGTTTATGTCAATTAATTGCAGTCAATGGGAAAAGACGAGTGTCACAGGTTTGATGCATAGAGAAAGGCTTCACAGACATGACACCCTCCTCTCTCGCTCTCTTCTATCTCTTTCTCCTCTCGCTCTCTCTTTCCCCCCTCCCTCCTTCACCCTCTCTCTCTCGGTCTCCCCTCTATCTCTCTCTCTCCCTCCTCCCCCTCTCCATTTTATCTCCCTCCTTCTTTCCCCCCTCATCTATACTATTTCTCTCCCACCTCTCTCTCCCACCTCTCTCTCCCACCTCTCTCTCCCTCCTCTCTCTCCCTCCTCTCTCTCCCACCTCTCTCTCCCACCTCTCTCTCCCTCCTCTCTCTCCCTCCTCTCTCTCCCACCTCTCTCTCCCACCTCTCTCTCCCACCTCTCTCTCCCTCCTCTCTCTCCCACCTCTCTCTCCGACCTCTCTCTCCCTCCTCTCTCTCCCACCTCTCTCTCCCACCTCTCTCTCCTACCTCCAACTTTCTCTCCACTTTCACACCTTCACAGACAGGATATTGACGCATAGATATGCATCAAGGGTATTGGCGCATAAGTCAATACATTGCATTCAAGGCAAAAAAGTTGGCAATAGAGCTGCAATGGGTAAATTGGTGAAAGACTCAGACAGACAGACATTCAGACAGACAGACAGATTCACAGACAGACAGAGAGAGAGAGAGAGAGAGAGAGAGAGAAAGAGAGAGAGAGAGAGAGAGAGAGAGAGAGAGAGAGAGAGAGAGAGAGAGAGAGAGAGAGAGAGAGAGAGAGGCAGGCAGGCAGGCAGGAAGACAGACAAACTCTAAACCTAACCCTAACCCAGCTGTCCACATCCTGGCTGAACCCCAAACTGAACCCCAGCCATAACCCTAACACGTAGCCCTCCACATCTTGGCTCAGCTTTTGGAGTTAGGGTTGAGCCGGGATGTGGACAAGAAGTTCATGTTAGGGTTATGGCTAGGATTAGGGTTGAGCCAAGATGTGGAGATGAAACAAGGGTTAGGGTCAGGGTTAGAATTAGGGTTGATGATCAATTCATTAATTTGCCCCTTTCCCCACTACATGGCAGAAAGGTAGGCCTCACTTGAAGACTGACCTAGAGTTAATGTGCTTTTGAGTGACATCGGCAGAACAGTTGAGGCTAGAAGCAAAATTCACATATGGTATGTTCAACAGATGCTCCCGATGAACGCAAGCCTACCATGTGAAAACAGTGAAAACTTGGTCCCACCGTGAACAAGGCCTTTCTTCCATAGAAAAGTATTACCTCCAGCCCTCACATAACTATAATACCCCCGTTGACTGCGATTGAGCTAGCTAACCATCCTTGCACACATCCAATCGTGACCTTATAGGGATGCCCAGTGTTGAGGTTCAGCTTCCTGTGGCAACAGGAAGTGTCTTAATTAATCCTCAACATTGTCCTTCATTCTCTCCCTGCAGTTACACAAAAACACTGTCTTCCATCCTCTGTAGAACGGTAAATGCTTAATGTAAAGACTTGAAACGCAGGGCATCGTTAAAAAGTGTCCCATTGAATTTCAGCTTCCTGCGATTACAGGAAATTACTTAATTGTGGATCATAGGGGTGGTTTCGATGGGTTAAAAAGGTTTAATCTTCCCAAATTGTACATACTCATGACCAGTGGACCGTAATGACCCGGCACATGAAATTTGAAGTCACTCGACCCAAAATAAATGTTGACCTTCATTGGACACAATGGTCTTGCAGTTCAAGAAACTAAGAGCCTTGTTATGAATTATTGAATATTGACTTGAAACTGTCTGCCTGTCTTTCTGTCTGCCTGCCTGTCTTTCTGTCTGCCTGCCTGCCTGTCTTTCGGGGAGAGAGATTAGATAAACCAGAAAAATGTCAACCCTGTGACACTCGTCTTTTCCCATTGTATGTATTGGCATAAACATCAAACTGTGACACTAATCTTTTCCCATTGTAGCAATGTATTGAGCCGTACCTTGTCAGTGAACTGCTGGTTGAGTGTCTGGTACTGGAGGCTGGCAGGGTCTCTGAGAGCATCGCTGTACCTCTCTCCCTTCAGCAGGATACTCAGCTCCACCACCTGCTCCAGCTGGGCCCGCGTGGGCAGAGCCAACACCTCTATGTCATTGGTGGGTTCTGTAGGAAGCTCCACCTCTGTCCCTTCTATGGTGAACTCACTGATGACCTCTGGGGGTTAGGGAGTGAAAGGACAAAGGTTGGTGTTTTTACGAAAGCAACACTTTTCTTACAGCACTGGTGTCTGATTCAACTTAATCAAGCTCTTTATAATTAGTTAATTAGCTGACTCAGGTACATTAGTAATGGTCTGGAACAAAAAAACTGCACAAAGTTGTGGGACCCCCGGATTGAAAAAAAACGGATTATCGTCAACTTCAATACTGGTCTGTGCTTTCGTTTTAATGCTAAGAATTCAGACCAGTAGCATGGACCCAGATCAGTATGTTCTTTAGACAAATCCTGGTATGTGTACCTAGGGCTGTTGAGGTGACCATATTACTGCCACACAGGGAGTCATGAGTCATGACCGCAGCAAAATTCCACATGACCATTGAGTCATGGTAATCTCCTCTTATGCACTCTGGACATGTGTTGGTAGTACCCAACTTGCTAACGGCCATCAGGTCCTAATGGCCTGGTACTCAGGGCTCTATTGTCCCTCTAACCACTCTGACATCAATGCAAATGCAATCGAAAATCAAGTAAAACACTTAGCATCAAAACAGTATCATGCTTTTAAAACTCACCTCACTGTGATTGATCAATTTAAAGAAAGATCAACAGGTTGAAACTGAGTGGAAAACATGGTCATTGTGGATGTTGTTTCAAAGCTAAACAACTAAATGGACAGCACTTTCTAAGGTGATGATTCATTCAAAACACCCATATGCATATTAGAACTTATGCATACGCATAGGCCTATACAGTATATGAGTCCAAGCCCCCCCAAAAAACCTCAATAAAAATAAATGATTGTGCCATTATACAATACATAGCCTACCGCTGTTTACACACAGCAGATTTGCATTCATTTTTTTTACTGATTTAAGATGTCTTTGGTACTTAATTGGTCTAGCCTTCGGAAAATATTCAGACACCTTGACTTTTTCCACATTTTGCTATGTTACAACCTTATTCTAAAATTGATTGAAAAAAACAAATCAGCTTATCAATCTACACACAATACCCCATAATGCATATATTAAATTGATTTATTAGACTTTTGTATGCGGCTTGCATGCATGGAGGCCTGGAGATGCTAAACGTGTTTATGTTAATTGAAATGTCATGACCGCCACAGCCCTATGTGTACCGCAAGACGTCGATAGTCAGAGGCATTGCTTGGCTTAAGCCCATATGCAAGACATCAATAGCCAGGGGGGTTGGCTGGTGTGAGTGAACTCTGTGGATGCTCTGCTTACTAATGTGGATTAGACAGCTATAGTGGGCTATTACTGGTCTGTACATGTCACACAGCAGAGAGAGGAGATGGGGGAGAGAGAGAGGAAAAGAGAGAAAGAGGTAACAGAGAGAAAGGATAGAGGGATAAAGAAGGGGTAAAAGAGTGTGTGTGTGTGTGTGTGCATGACACTGACCTCCTAGAGCCTCCTGTTCTGTTGCTGGAGTCGGGGTGCTGTGGAACAACAAGAGTCACTCACAGTTAAGAAGTTTCACTCACAGATCCAATCAAATCAAATTATATATATTTTTTCTTAAAATAGTTTAAGAAGCACATAACAATGTGTGGTGTTCTTCTACATGTATCTGCAGCCATAGAGATAGATACCGTGTATCTGCAGCCATAGAGATCGATATCGTGTATCAAAAGCCATAGAGATAGATACCGTGTATCTGCAGCCATAGAGATGGATATCGTGTATCTGCAGCCATTGAGATAGATACTGTGTATCATCAGCCATAGAGATAGATACCGTGTATCTGCAGCCATAGAGATAGATACCGTGTATCTGCAGCCACAGAGATAGATACCGTGTATCTGCAGCCATAGAGATGTATACTGTGTATCTGCAGCCATAGAGACAGATAATGTGCATCTGCAGCCATAGAGATAGATACCGTGTATCTGCAGCCATAGAGATAGATACAGTGTATCTGCAGCCATAGAGATAGATACCGTGTATCTGCAACCATAGAGATAGATACCGTGTATCTGCAGCCATAGAGATAGATACTGTGTATCTGCAGCCATAGAGACAGACACTGTGTATCTGCAGCCATAGTGATAGATACCATGTATCTGCAGCCATAGAGATAGATACCGTGTATCTGCAGCCATAGAGATAGATACCGTGTATCTGCAGCCATAGAGATAGATACTGTGTGTCTGCAGCCATAGAGTTAGATACCATGTATCTTCAGCCATAGAGACAGATACCGTGTATCTGCAGCCATAGAGATAGATACTGTGTATCTGCAACCATACAGAAAGATACCGTGTATCTGCAGCCATAGAGATAGATACCGTGTATCTGCAGCCATAGAAATAGATACTGTGTATCTGCAGCCATAGAGATAGATACCATGTATCTGCAGCCATAGAGATAGATACCGTGTATCTGCAGCTATAGAGATACAGTGAGGGAAAAGTATTTGATCCCCTGCTGATTTTGTACGTTTGCCCACTGACAAAGACATGATCAGTCTATAATTTTAATGGTAGGTTTATTTGAACAGTGAGAGACAGAATAACAACAACACAATCCAGAAAAACGCATGTCAAAAATGTTATAAATTGATTTGCATTTTAATGAGGGAAATAAGTATTTGACCCCTCTGCAAAACATGAGTTAGTACTTGCTGGCAAAACCCTTGTTGGCAATCACAGAGGTCAAACGTTTCTTGTAGTTGGCCACCAGGATTGCACACATCTCAGAAGGGATTTTGTCCCACTCCTCTTTGCAGATCTTCTCCAAGTCATTAAAGGTTTTGAGCCTGACGTTTGGCAACTCGAACCTTCAGCTCCCTCCACAGATTTTCTATGGGATTAAGGTCTGGAGACTGGCTAGGCCACTCCAGGACCTTAATGTGCTTCTTCTTGAGCCACTCCTTTGTTGCCTTGGCCGTGTGTTTTGGGTCATTGTCATGCTGGAATACCCATCCACAACCCATTTTCAATGCCCTGGCTGAGGGAAGGAGGTTCTCACCCAAGATTTGACGGTACAAGGCCCCGTCCATCGTCCCTTTGATGCGGTGAAGTTGTCCTGTCCCCTTAGCAGAAAAAAAACCCCAAAGCATAATGTTTCCACCTCCATGTTTGACGGTGGGTATGGTGTTCTTGGGGTCATAGGCAGCATTCCTCCTCCTCCAAACACGGCGAGTTGAGTTGATGCGAAAGAGCTCGATTTTGGTCTCATCTGACCACAACACTTTCACCCAGTTCTCCTCTGAATCATTCAGATGTTCATTGGCAAACTTCAGTCGGGTCTGTATATGTGCTTTCTTGAGCAGGGGGACCTTGCGGGCGCTGCAGGATTTCAGTCCCTCACGGCGTAGTGTGTTACCAATTGTTTTCTTGGTGACTATGGTCCCAGTTGCCTTGAGATCATTGACAAGATCCTCCCGTGTAGTTCTGGGCTGATTCCTCACCGTTCTCATGATCATTGCAACTCCACGAGGTGAAATCTTGCATGGAGCCCCAGGCCGAGGGAGATTGACAGTTCTTTTGTGTTTCTTCCATTTGGGAATAATCACACCAACTGTTGTCACCGTCTCACCAAGCTGCTTGGCGATGGTCTTGTAGCCCATTCCAGCCTTGTATAGGTCTACAATCTTGTCCCTGACATCCTTGGAGAGCTCTTTGGTCTTGGCCATGGTGGAGAGTTTCGAATCTGATTGATTGATTGCTTCTGTGGACAGGTGTCTTTTATACAGGTAACAAGCTGAGATTAGGAGCACTCCCTTTAAGAGTGTGCTCCAAATCTCAGCTCGTTACCTGTATAAAAGACACCTGGGAGCCAGAAATCTTTCTGATTGAGAGGGGGTCAAATATTTATTTCCCTCATTAAAATGCAAATCAATTTAAAACATTTTTGGCATGCGTTTTTCTGGATTTTTTGTTGTTGTTATTCTGTCTCTCACTGTTCAAATAAACCTACCATTAAAATTATAGACTGATCATTTCTTTGTCAGTGGGCAAACGTACAAAATCAGCAGGGGATCAAATACTTTTTTCCCTCACTGTAGATACCGTGTATCTGCAGCCATAGAGATACAGTTGAAGTCGGAAGTTTACATACACCTTAGCCAAATACATTTCAACTCTGTTTTTCACAATTCCTGACATTTAATGCTAGTAAAAATTCCCTGTCTTAGGTCAGGTTGGGGATCACCACTTTATTTTAAGAATGTGAAATGTCAGAATAATAGTAGAGAGAATTATTTATTTCAGCTTTTATTTCTTTCATCACATTCCCTGTGGGTCAGAAGTTTACATACACTCAATTAGTATTTGGTAGCATTGCCTTTAAATTGTTTAACTTGGGTCAAATGTTTCGGGTAGCCTTCCACAAGCTTCCCACAATAAGTTGGGTGAATTTTGGCCCATTCCTCCTGACAGAGCTGGTGTAACTGAGTCAGGTTTGTAGGCCTCCTTGCTCGCACAGGCTTTTTCAGTTCTGCCTACAAATGTTCTATAGGATTGAGGTCAGGGCTTTGTGACGGCCACTCCAATACCTTGACTTTGTTGTCCTTAAGCCATTTTGCCACAACTTTGGAAGTATGCTTGGGGTCATTGTCCATTTGAAAACTCATTTGCGACCAAGCTTTAACTTCCTGACTGATGTCTTGAGATGTTGCTTCAATATATCCACATAATTTTCCTTCCTCATGACGCCATCTATTTTGTGAAGTGCACCAGTCCCTACTGCAGCAAAGCACCCCCACAGCATGATGCTGCCACCCCCGTGCTTCACGGTTGGGATGGTGTTCTTCGGCTTGCAAGCATCCTCCTTTTTCCTCCAAACATAACGATGGTCATTATGGCCAAACAGTTATATTTTTGTTTCATCAGACCAGAGGACATTTCTCCAAAAAGTACGATCTTTGTCCCCATGTGCAGTTGCAAACCGTAGTCTGGCTTTTTTATGGCGGTTTTGGAGCAGTGGCTTCTTCCTTGCTGAGCGGCCTTTCAGGTTATGTCGATATAGGACTAGTTTTACTGTGGATATAGATACTTTTGTACCTGTTTCCTACAGCATCTTCACAAGGTCCTTTGCTGTTGTTCTGGGATGGATTTGCACTTTTTGCACCAAAGTACGTTCATCTCTAGGAGACAGAACACGTCTCCTTCTTGTGCCGTATGACGGTTGTGTGGTCCCATGGTGTTTATAGTTGCAAACTATTGTTTGTACAGATGAACGTGGTACCTCAGGCGTTTGGAAATTGCTCCCAAGGATGAACAAGACTTGTGGAGGTCTACAATTTCTTTTCTGAGGTCTTGGCTGATTTCATTTGATTTTCCAATGATGTCAAGCAAAGAGGACATGAGTTTGAAGGTAGGCCTTGAAATACATCCACAGGTACACCTCCAATTGACTCAAATTATGTCAGTTAGCCTATCAGAAGCTTCTAAAGCCATGACATTATTTCCTGGAATTTTCCAAGCTGTTTAAAGGCACAGTCAACAAACTTCTGACCTACTGGAATTGTGATACAGTGAATTATAAGTGAAATAATCTGTCTGTTGTTGAAAAAATTACTTGTGTCATGCACAAAGTAGATGTCCTAACCGTCTTGTCAAAACTATAGTTTGTTAACAAGAAATGTGTGGAGTGGTTGAAAAATGAGTTTTAATGACTCCAACCTAAGTCTATGTAAACTTCCGACTTCAACAGTAGATACTGTGTATCTGCAGCCATAGAGATAGATACCGTGTATCTGCAGCCATAGAGATAGATACCGTGTATCTGCAGCCATAGAGACAGATACCGTGTATCTGCAGCCATAGAGATAGATACCGTGTATCTGCAGCCATAGAGATAGATACCGTGTATCTGCAGCCATAGAGATAGATACTGTGTATCTGCAGCCATTGAGACAGACACCGTGTATCTGCAGCCATAGTGATAGATACCATGTATCTGCAGCCATAGAGATAGATACCGTGTATCTGCAGCCATAGAGATAGATACTGTGTATCTGCAGCCATAGAGATATATACTGTGTGTTTGCAGCCATAGAGATAGATACCATGTATCTTCAGCCATAGAGACAGATACCGTGTATCTGCAGCCATAGAGATAGATACTGTGTATCTGCAACCATACAGATAGATACCGTGTATCTGCAGCCATAGAGATAGATACCGTGTATCTGCAGCCATAGAAATAGATACCGTGTATCTGCAGCCATAGAGATCGATACCATGTGTCTGTTTTAATGGCCAGAGCAATGGGGGAGTGGATGAGGACTAATATGGCCAGGTAAGTTTGAAGAACCTTCAGAACTTTACCTGCACATATGCAGCCATGAGTTGGTGGGCTCACTACGGTTGGTGGAGCAGGAGTAGACAGAGAGAACAGCAATGGGGAAATGAATGAGACACATGTAAGACATGGGTGATACACAGTGAATATGCTCAAAGAGATGTTACAATGGAAATGAAAGTAAATACGATAGGATGAAACACTTTACCTGTTTAACCCTGTCAGCAACATTCTCTGAAATGGGAAAGATGGAAGACAGAAATGACACAACAGCAAGTAACGTTTGAAGTGTATTTTTTATTCTATTTTATTTTGCCTTTATTTAACTAGGCAATTGAAGCGTGAATTTAATAGTCACACACACACAAAATAACAGCTGAAAGCCATCACTTTTTGGATTAATGTTGATGTAGAAGTTGCAGACATACATGATGATGGTAATTTCATGGAGACTGGAGAGACTCATATCTCCTATGCACACACTCACACTCTCAATCAGGGCCAGGTGCTCCTTTGATTGGCTGAAGTTGTTGCCCATCGCCAGAGCGGTGGCTGTGCCATTCAGGCATTGGCTCATCCAGGTCTGGTACTCTTCCTGGTTCGGGAGGCGGTCCCAGAAGATCTTGAAGGCCTCCCACACCGTATCCTGACACACTGAACACACACATCACTGATTGGCGAAAGAACCCATTCACTTGGTAGAAATCTTTCTCTTAGGATTACAAGGGGCAGGGATAGAAACTACTGTACGCTGGCTGTCGCCGCCCAGTTATAGAGCTGTGACCCATGTGGTGGAAATTCTAGTCAAGTGAGAGAGACTTTGCTATTTCTTCAAACAATCATCTTTATTTGTTATCGATTAATTATTGCAATAATGGAGCTGGTCAACGACCACCCGTAGGTGATTCGTTGAGAGCCCAACAAACAGGAAATGTTGACGTCTTATATAGTGGACCTGAAAATGCTTAGTCATGGCTGGTTCCACCCCTCCCCGGCAACTCAGGGCATGATAAGCTACCTTGTTTTCTTCTTGTAGCTATGTGTATCAGGTCATAGCGCACAAACAAGTGATGATGTTAGTTCCGTTACTCCTCTGTTCAAGCCAGCCTTTGTGCACCTCATATCTCCACACAGCTGTGCCCTTGAAAGATATGAGTAGAAACAGGATGGGCTGAGACACTGTGGTCACTCTCAGAGGGTCTTTGTCTTGACCGTGTGACTAAGTTGAACAGAGGCAGAGTGGAAAAATACCAGCTCCTTCTTACAAGACCTTCAAACAGACAGTGGAAATTTACAGGTTTAAGTCTCATACAGCGCATGTGCATAACAAAAGTAGTAATTTTGCCACGACACCCCCTGAGGTAAATCTTAGCTGGCATATTAGCTCATGTGTCGATCACAGTGTGACAATGAGTGTTACAGTCCATACCCCCCGCCAGGTCAGAGTCAACTGATTCCATGTTTAGCCCTGCCATAGCAGGGTTGTGATTATGCAGACATGCTGTGTGCCTATATGTCTGACCTCAGTATCACTCTCCACTGTCATGCCACTGCCAAACCAGTGATGTAACCCTTCTCCATAAGTCAGCTTACAAGTCACCAACCCAATGACCTGCAGCTACCTACCCAACCCTCACTGCTTTCCCCCTACATCTACAATCTAAGGAAAAAGGGTTCCAAAAGGGTTCTTCGACTGTCCCAATAGAAGAACCCTTTTTGGTTGCAGGTAGAACCCTTTTGGATGCCATGTAGAACCCTCTATGGAAAGGGTTCTACATGGAACCCAAAAGGGTTCTACCTGGAAGCAAAAGGGTTCTACCTGGAAACAAAAAATGTGTTATTCAAAGGCTTATCCTATGGGGACAGCCAAAAAAAACTTTTAAGTTCTAGATAGCACCTTTTTTCTAAGATTGTACTGTCTCATCCCTGGACCCAAAGTATCTCCCCAATCCCCATATCATCAACCTTCTCCCTGGGTTAATAAAGGTTAAAGATGAGTTCCTACAGCAAAGTATCTGCCCAAACCATAATGCTGTCACAACTATTCTCTTCCCAATTCAACTCACCTACATAATATTGCACTATATTTCCCCAATCATTGTGCTCACCTCACCTACCTACATCTATACTCTCACAATCACCAACCACGGCCCTGGTCTAAAGAGCTACATGGTGGGATTTGTTCCAGTCCAGCTGGAATAAGGTCTTGATGAGCAGATGTTTAGCTGAATCAGGTGTGTTAGTAAGTGCTGGGCTGAAACTAAAGTATTGGTTGCCAAATTGGACCAATCTCTTGAAAGTCATTACTTTATTTATTCATTTCATTCAAGCATACGTAAATACTGTACAAAGAAAACGTCCTGGAATAGCTTGGTAGCACTTTATAATAACTCCACGTAATAAAGCATTCATAATGGATTAGTAAATAATTTATTAATAATGTATTAATCATTGCTCCATTCATAAGATGTTTATTATAGGTCCTTATAAACCATTTACTAATCATTAGTTAAGTCTTTTGTGGTCTGTTCATAGTTTATAGATGTTTTGAGTGGCCAGTGTAATATTTCACAAAAAGATGGACATGCCATTGGTAGACATTCCAGCAGTACCAGATGCTTCTTAAGGTCTCAAAATATTCTAGAACATATCAATGTTAAAAGAATAAGCACACAACACAGGCTGTTAAAATAAATATATCTAACATTTTATTCACAGAAACTGTTGAGAAATAACTGTTGCAAGGACTTGAGGAAGTGTTGTAATGTGAATGTTTTGCTAATGCGTTCAACCTCGTGACCGCAAACTAATCATGAAACAGGGAGATGTAGCCTACACACAACAGCTGGCTGGACCGGACAGTTTTTCTGTAGTGGGTTTTTATTATTTCATTACTACTGTTTGATGTATGATTTGCAGGTAGAAATGTTATATACAGTGCATTCGGAAAGTATTCAAACTTTTTCCACATTTTGTTACATTACAGCCTTATTCTAAAATGGATTTAATAAATAAAATCCTCATCAATCTATACACAATACCCCATAATGACAAAGCGAAAACAGGTTTTTAGAAAATGTTGCTAATTTATTAAACAGAAAAAACAGAAATACCCGATTTACATAAGGATTCAGACCCTTTGCTATGAGACTCGAAATTGAGCTCAGGTGCATCCTGTTTCCATTGATTATCCTTGAGATGTTTCTACAACTTGATTGGAGTCCACCTGTGGTAAATTCAATTGATTGGACATGATTTGGAAAGGCACACACCTGTCTATATATGGTCCCACAGTTGACAGTGCATGTCAGAGCAAAAACCAAGCCATGAGGTCAAAGGAATTGTCCATAGAGCTCCGAGACAGGATTGTGTAGAGGCACAGATCTGAAGAAGGGTACCAAAAAATGTCTGCAGCATTGAAGGTCCCCAAGAACACAGTGGCCTCCATCATTCTTAAATGGAAGAAGTTTGGAACCACCAAGACTCTTCATAGAGCTGGCTGCCTGGCCAAACTGAGCAATCAGGGAGGTGACCAAGAACCCGATGGTCACTCTGACAGAGCTCCAGAGTTCCTCTGTAGAGACGGAGGAAGGACAACCAGAAGGACAACCATCTCTGTAGCACTCCACCAATCAGGGCTTTATTGTAGAGTGGCCAGACGGAAGCCACTCCTCAGTAAAAGGCACACAACAGCCCGCTTGGAGTTTGCCAAAATACACCTAAAAGGACTCAGAAATAAGATTATCTGGATTGAACTGAATGCCAAGCGTCACGTCTGGAGGAAACCTGGCACCATCCCTACGGTGAAGCATGGTGGTGGCAGCATCATGCTGTGGGGATGTTTTTCAGCGGCAGGGATTGGGAGACTAGTCAGGATCGAGGGAAAGATTAATGAAGCAAAGTACAGAAAGATCCTTGATGAAAACCTGCTCCAAAGCATGCAGGACCTCAGATTGGGGCGAAGGTTCACCTTCCAATAGGACAACGACCATAAGCATACAGCCAAGACAACGCAGGAGTGGCTTCAGGACAAGTCTCTGAATGTCCTTGAGTGGCCCAGCCAGAGCCCGGACTTGAACCCGATCTAACATCTCTGGAGAGACCTGAAAATAGCTGTGCAGCAATGCTCCCCATCCAACCTGACAGAGCTTGAGAGGATCTGCAGAGAAGAATGGGAGAAACTCCCCAAATACAGGTGTGCCAAGCTTGTAGCGTCATATCGAAGAAGGCTCGAGGCTGTAATCGCTGCCAAAGGTGCTTCAACAAAGTACTGAGTAAAGGGTCTGAATACTTATGTAAATGTGATATTTCAGTTTTTTATTTGTAATACATTTGAAGAAGAAATCTCAAAACCTGTTTTTGCTTTGTCATAATGGGTTATTGTGTCTAGATTGATGAGGGAAAAACAACAATTTAATCAATTTTAGAATAAGGCTGTAATGTAACAAAATGTGGAAAAAGTCAAGGTGTCTGAATACTTTTTGAAGGCACTGTATATAACCTTTAAACACTTCCAGTGCTTCAGTCTTTTAACAGCAGACTATTATCACACATGGCTTTATTTGGCGGCACCTTTACTGGGCCTTTAAAGGTAGTAACTATTTAAGCGTAATGGGATAGTTCAGTGAAATAATGTATTCCAATATTTGTGGCTAAATAACAGTGGTTTCCTTAAAAAGGGGAGAATTTTTGCTTTACAAAAATGCCAGTAGTATTACTGTACTCTTAATATTCAACAAATAGCAACAAAAAAGACAACCGCAACTTGCATTTGCGGACCGTGGCAACAGAGATGAATGAATAACAGTGCACATGGGAAAATAGAGCTTCTGATGTGATCAAAGCAAAAATAGCCTACATGAAAGTAAAAGAGAGAGTAAACATTGTTTCAAGTTGAGGTTAGTTACAAGTCAAGTGTCCTGGATTCGCATCAGTTCAAAAGATTGACTAGTGACTGAAGTGACCACCTGGGAGCTGTGAGGGAGAGCCGGGCAGATCAGCTCAATTAGACAACACAACTGAAAAATGTCAATTCTTCCAAATGAGAGGATTGCATGAACTATTCTGCATGCATGCTAAGCATTGGACAAAACTGATGAAAAGGAGCTTCATGTCAAATATAATGTCCATTAGTATCACGTGGAATTCTTGTCTCATCCCATTTTCGTCAACTAAAATGAAAAGTAATTTGTAATAGTTATCCTTTTTTTCCATAGTAGGTTGTTGGCAAGTATTTTTCAACATAGTTATTGTTGACGAGATTAACACTGCCATGTCAGCTAAAGCTTTAGAGATTGGTAAATTAGTCTAGTAAACTATCTAAACTTGTAGTGATCATGGTCGAATTACCGACCAGGCACGCAGGGCACCTGCCCAGGGGCCCTGACTTCCAGGGGGCCCCCATTGATATTGTTAGTCATTCTCACTCAGATTAGCTTAAAAACTGCAAATGTTTCTCTCTGCCCCATGGAAAAATGAGTAGGATTGCATGAAATTAGTTATAGAATTGCTAAATATTTTCTCTGCCCCTTGGTAAAATGTGTAGAATTGCAGGAAATGTACTCTAAAACAAACAAATATTATCTCCGCCATCAAGAGGGGGGCCACTAAAACGTTTTGCCTGTGAGGTTGGGGGGCCCCACAACTAAATGTATCTTTGAGTCCCCAAAAGGCTAGGCCCTAAGACAATGCACCCATCCACTGCTGCCAAGAAACACTTATGTTAGCATTTTTGGACTAAAAACTTTATTTTACTCAGCATAGTGTGTCTGAAGTTACATATCACACTATTACAACAGTGTGACTGTTTTGGAATAAAAGGTTCAATATGTTTTCTTAAACATCTTCTGTATTGTGTGCTTATTGTTTAACCATTTACATTTACATTTTACATTTTAGTCATTTAGCAGACGCTCTTATCCAGAGCGACTTACAGGAGCAATTAGGGTTAAGTGCCTTGCTCAAGGGCACATCGACAGATTTTTCACCTAGTCGGCTCGGGGATTAGAACCAGCGACCTTTCGGTTACTGGCACAACGCTCTTACCCACTAAGCTACCTGCCGCCCTGATGAGTTTATATGTTCTAAGGGCCTTTTTGAGCATTAGGTACTGCTGGAATGTCTACCAATGGCATGTCCATCTTTTTGTGAGAAATTACACTGGTCACTCAAAACATTTATAAATATTTATAAAGTATAAATAGCCCACACTTTAGATGAGGCCACACAAAAAAACGTAACTAATGACTATTAAATAGTTCATAAGGACCTACAGGTAACTGCCAAAATAAAGGAAACGCCAACATAAAGTCTCTTAATAGGGCGTTGGGCCCCCATTATCTAGCACACCTTCAATGCACCATGGTATAGATTCTACAAGTGTCTGGAACTCTATTGAAGGGATGCGACACCATTCTTCCACAAGAAATTCCATCATTTGTGGTTTTGTTGATGGTGGTGAAAAACGCTGTCTCAGGCGTCACTCCAGAATCTCCCATAAGTGTTCAATTGGGTTGAGATCTTGTGACTGAGACAGCCATGGCATATGGTTTACATTGTTTTCATGCTCATCAAACCATTCAGTGACCATTCATGCCCTGTGGATGGGGGCATTGTCATGCTATGGGGCATAGCCATGGTAGCCAAAATAATGGCCTACCCAGCATTTTTATACATGACCCTAAGCATGATGGATGTTAATTGCTTAATTAACTCAGGAACCACACGCGCCTGCTTTCAATATACTTTGTATCCCTCATTTACTCAAGTGTTTCCATTATTTGGGCAGTTACTTGTATATTTAACATCTTGTGAATGATCTTATGAATCGTTATTAAAAACTTTAAAAGTTGTTCATAAATGTATGAATAACTAGGTTACCAACTGTAGGACTTTGCCTGTGCTTAGCTCTATTCCATTTATTTTTATCCTAAAAAATGTCCTAGTCCTTGCCAATGACAAACATACCCATAACATGATAACGCTACCACCATGCTTGAAAATATGAAGAGTGGTACTCAGTGATGTGTTTTGTAGGAGTTGCCCTAAACATAACGCTTTGTATTCAGGACATAAAGTACATTTTTTGCCACATTTTTTGCAGTTTTACTTTAGTGTCTTATTGCAAACAGGATGCATGTTTTGGAATATGTTTATTCTGTACAGGCTTCGTTCTTTTCACTCTGTCATTTAGGTTAATATTGTGGAGTAACTACAATGTTGTTGATCCATCCTCAGTTTTCTCCTATCACAGCCATTAAACTCTGTAACTGTTTTAAAGTCACCATTGGCCTCATGGTAAAATTCCTGAGTGGTTTCCTTCCTCTCCGGCAACTGAGTTAGGAAGGACGCCTGTATCTTTGTAGTGACTGGGTGTATTGATACACCATCCAAAGTGGTGTATTTATTTTTACCAATACATTGAGGGAAAAAAGTATTTGATCCCCTGCTGATTTTGTACATTTGCCCACTGACAAAGAAATGATCAGTCTATATGTCACGCCCTGACTCAGGGGATGCTTAAATGTTGAGTCAGGGTGTGTATATTCTTTGTTGTGCGTTTTCTATGTTTATTATCTAGTATATGTATTTCTATGTTGGCCGGTGTGGTTCCCAATCAGAGGCAGCGGTCGCTCGTTGTCTCTGATTGGGGACCATACTTAGGCAGCCTATTGGCACTGTCTAGTTGTGGGATCTTGTTCCGGGTAAGGTTCGTTGTATGTACAACCTTAGGACTTCACGTTTTCGTTTGTTTGTTGTTTGTTGGTTTGTTTATTCAGTGTAAATAAACATGTACGTATATCACGCTGCGCCTTGGTCTGTCCCGTCATTCAACGAATGTGACAGAAGATCCCACCAAACGAGGACCAAGCAGCGTGCCCAGGCGGAGCGAATAGCCATGACACAGGTGGGCAATTTGTGGTCATGGGAAGAGATATTTGCGGGGAGAGGACCATGGGCTAAGGTAGATGCCCAGGCAGGAGAGGAGCAACGGCAACACGGAGGAGGCCGGTCGAGGAGGAAGCCCGAGAAGCAGCCCCAAGAAAATGTTGGGGGTGGGGGCACACAGGGTGGTTGGCAGAGCCTAGTGTCAGAGCAGAGCCAACTCCCTGTACTCACGCGAAGAGGCGTATGACTGTGCAAGCTCTGTGTTATGTGGAGCTACGTACTGTGTCGCCAGTGCGCCGGCACAGTCCTGTACGTCCTGTGCTTGCACCACGCACATGCCGTGCGAAGATGGGCATCCAGCCAGGACGGGGTGTGCCGGCTCAACGCTCCTGGTCTCCAGTACGCCTCCTCGGTGCCGCATATTCTGCGCCAGTTCTACGAACTGTATCGCCAGTGCGCGTGCACAGCCCAGTGCGTCCTGTGCCAGCGCCCCGCACGTGTAGTGCGAAAGTGGGCAGCCAGCCAGGACGGGTTGTGCCAGCTCTCCGCTCCAGACATCCAGTCCACCTTCACAGTCCGGTCCGGCCCGTTCCTGCTCCTCGCACCAAGTCAGTGGAGCGCGTCGCCAGTCCGGCCCGGCCTGTTCCTGCTCCTCGCACCAAGCCAGTGGTGCGCGTCGCCAGCCCGGCCTGTTCCTGCTCCTCGCACCAAGCCAGTGGTGCGCGTCGCCAGCCCGGCCCGGCCTGTTCCTGCTCCTCGCACCAAGCCAGTGGTGCGCGTCGCCAGCCCGGCCCGGCCTGTTCCTGCTCCTCGCACCAAGCCAGTGGTGTGCGTCGCCAGCCCGGCCCCGCCTGTTCCTGCTCCTCGCACCAACCCAGTGGTGCGCGTCGCCAGTCCGGCCCGGCCCTATCCTGCTCCTCGCACCAAGCCAGTGGTGCGCGTCGCCAGTCCGGCCCGGCCCGTTCCTGCTCCTCGCACCAAGCCAGTGGTGCGCGTCGCCAGTCCGGCCAGGGGACGATTAAATGTTGAGTCAGGGTGTGTATATTCTTTGTTGTGTGTTTTCTATGTTTCGATCTATTATGTGTATTTCTATGTTGGCCGGTGTGGTTCCCAATCAGAGGCAGCTGTAGCTCGTTGTCTCTGATTGGGGATCATACTTAGGCAGCCTATTGGCACTAGTGGGTTGTGGGATCTTGTTCCGGGTAAGGTTCGTTGTATGTACAACCTTAGGACTTCACGTTTCGTTTCGTTTATTGTTTTGTCGTGGTGTTTAATAGTAAATAAACATGTACGTATATCACGCTGCGCCTTGGTCTGACCCGTCATTAAACGAACGTGACACTATAATTTTAGAGAGAGACAGAATCACAACAACAAAATCCAGATAAACGCATGTCAAAAATGTTATAAATTGATTTGCTTTTTAATGAGGGAAATAAGTATTTGACCCCTCTGCAAAACATGACTTAGTACTTGCTGGCAAAACCCTTGTTGGCAATCACAGAGGTCAGATGTTTCTTGTAGTTGGCCACCAGGTTTGCACACATCTCAGGAGGGATTTTGTCCGACAGGAGGAATTTTGTCCGACCTTCAGCTCCCTCCACAGATTTTCTATGGGATTAAGGTCTGGATACTGGCTAGGCCACTCAAGGACCTTAATGTGCTTCTTCTTGAGCCACTCCTTTGTTGCCTTGGCCATGTGTTTTGGGGCATTGTCATGCTGGAATACCCATCCACGGCCCATTTTCAATGCCCTGGATGAGGGAAGGAGGTTCTCACCCAAGATTTGACGGTACATGGCCCCGTCCATCGTCCCTTTGATGCTGTGAAGTTGTCCTGTCCCCTTAGCAGAAAAACACCCCCAAAGCATAATGTTTCCACCTCCATGTTTGACGGTGGGGATGGTGTTCTTGGGGTCATAGGCAGCATTCCTCCTCCTCCAAACACGGCGAGTTGAGTTGATGCCAAAGAGCTCGATTTTGGTCTCATCTGACCACAACACTTTCACCCAGTTCTCCTCTGAATCATTCAGATGTTCATTGGCAAACTTCAGACGGGCCTGAATATGTGCTTTCTTGAGCAGGGGGACCTTGCGGGCGCTGCAGGATTTCAGTCCTTTACGGCGTAGTGTGTTACCAATTGTTTTCTTGGTGACTATGGTCCCAGCTGCCTTGAGATCATTGACAAGATCCTCCCGTGTAGTTCTGGGCTGATTCCTCACCGTTCTCATGATCATTGCAACTCCACGAGGTGAGATCTTGCATGGAGCCCCAGGCCGAGGGAGATGACAGTTCTTTTGTGTTTCTTCCATTTGCGAATAATCGCACCAACTGTTGTCACCTTCTCACCAAGCTGCTTGGCGATGGTCTTGTAGCCCATTCCAGCCTTGTGTAGGTCTACAATCTTGTCCCTGTCATCCTTGGAGAGCTCTTTGGTCTTGGCCATGGTGGAGAGTTTGGAATCTGATTGATTGATTGCTTCTGTGAACAGGTGTCTTTTATACAAGTAACAAGCTGAGATTAGGAGCACTCCCTTTAAGAGTGTTCTCCTAATCTCAGCTCGTTACATGTATAAAAGACACCTGGGAGCCAGAAATCTTTCTGATTGAGAGGGGGTCAAATACTTATTTCCCTCATTAAAATGCAAATCAATAAATAAAAAATGTACATGCGTTTTCTGGATTTTTTTGTTGTTATTCTGTCTCTCACTGTTCAAATAAACCTACCATTAAAATTATAGACTGATCATTTCTTTGTCAGTGGGCAAACGTACAAAATCAGCAGGGGATCAATTACTTTTTTCCCTCACTGTAGGTGCCCTTCTTTGCTAGGCACTAGAAACTCAAAAGGACTCATCCCCCTAGGCTATTTTGTTGCATTACAACCTGTAATTTAAATGGATTTTTATTTGGATTTCATGTAATGGACATACACAAAATAGTCCAAATTGGTGAAGTGAAATTAAAAAAATAACTTGTTTCAAAAATACTAAAATAATTAATAACTGAAAAGTGGTGTGTGCATATGTATTCACCCCCTTTGCTATGAAGCCCCTAAATAAGATCTGGTGCAACCAATTACCTTCAGAAGTCACATAATTAGTTAAATAAAGTTCACCTGTGTGCAATCTAAGTGTCACATGATCTGTCTTATGATCTCAGTATATATACACCTGTTCTGAAAGGCCCCAGAGTCTGCAACACCACTAAGCAAGGGGCACCACCAAGCAAGCGGCACCATGAAGACCAAGGAGCTCTCCAAACATGTTGTGAAGAAGTACAGATCAGGGTTAAAAGAAAATATCCGAAACTTTGAACATCCCACGGAGCACCATTAAATCCATTATTAAAAAATGGAAAGAATATGGCACCACAACAAACCTGCCAAGAGAGGGCCGCCCACCAAAGCTCACGTACCAGTCAAGGAGGGCATTAATCAGAGAGAAAACAAAGAGACCAAAGACAACCCTGAAGGAGCTGAAAAGCTCCACAGCGGAGATTGGAGTATCTGTCCATAGGACCACTTTAAGCCGGACACTCTACAGAGCTCGGCTAATGGAAGAGTGGCCAGAAAAAAGCCGTTGCTTAAAGAAATAAATAAGCAAACACGTTTGGTGTTCACCAAAAAGCATGTGGGAGACTCCCCAAACATATGGAAGAAGGTACTCTGGTCAGATGAGACTAAAATTAAGCTTTTTGGCCATCAAGGAAAACGCTATATCTGGCGCAAACCCAACATCTCTCATCACCCCGAAAACAATGTTTTTCCATCGGCAGGGACTGGGAAACTGGTCAGAATTGAAGGAATGATGGATGGCACTAAATACAGGGAAATTCTTGAGGGAAACCTGTTTCAGTCTTCCAGAGATTTGAGACTGGGACGGAGGTTCACCTTCCAGCAGGACAATGACCCTAAGCATAGTGCTAAAGCAACACTCGAGGGGGGGGGTTGTGAATAGTTATGCACGCTCAAGTTCTGTTTTTATGTCTTATTTCTTGTTTGTTTCACAATTAAAAATATTTTGCATCTTCAAAGTGGTAGGCATGTTGTGTAAATCAAATGATATAAACCCGACAAAAATCTATTTTAATTCCAGGTTGTAAGGCAACAAAATATGAAAAATGCCAAGGGGGGAAAATATTTTCGCAAGCCACTGTACTGCTCGACTGAGGGACCTTACAGATAATTGTATGTGTGGGGTACAGAGATGAGGTAGTCATTAAAACATTATGTTAGACACTATTATTGCACACAGACTGAGTCCATGCAACATATTATGTGACTTGTTAAGCAAATTTTTACTCCTGAACTTATTTAGGCTTGCCATAACAAAGGGGTTGAATACTTATATACTCAAGACATTACAACTTTTAATTTTAAATTAATTTGTTAAAATGTCTAAAAACATAATTCCACTTTGTCATTATGGGTTATTGTGTGTAGGCCAGTGACACAAAATCTCAATTGAATAAATTTTAAATTCAGGCTGTAACACAACGAAATGTGTGAAAAAGTCAAGGGGTGTGAATGCTTTCTGAAAGCACTGTAGGCCTTCTCTATGGTCTGGGTAAGGGTTGACAGAACGTGTCACACGCGCAGACTTGCCACCTCAGATTTGGGGAGTGTAAATTGATTCCAGATATGGGCCACTTCTTCCTCCATCAGTATACATACAGGTGAGTGGTAGTGGTCTTACCTCGCAGGTGAAAGTAGCTGAGGTGATTTGCAATGGATTGTTGCACACTCTCCTCAGCACAGAGTTTGACCCCGCTGGGGAAAAGCACGTTGCGCTTCTTCCGGGGGATAGCGTCATGGTCCTTGTGTGAGATCTTGATGACAGGTGAATTAACTATGCTTTGAGGAGCTGATAGAATAGGTAATATTCTAAATGTTTTGTAATATAGATCATGTCCATCAGCAAGAATAGGTCCTTCCCCAGATGCAGCATCTGTGATAAAACGATAAACACATAGTCTACCATTAGACATCAACTCCATCTTAATTGCAAAAGTGTAGCTTGACTATTTATTAGGCCTACATACATACCTGTTCTTATTCCCAAGAGTTCAAATGCTAAAATGAATGCAACTGTACACAAAAGGCATTTCAATGAAGAGTCCGACATCTTAAATCCGTAGTAGTTTTAACTCCAAAGGGTTGAAAAGGGGTCACGTCGACACGACAGGTACTTCCTTTGGAATCGTACAACAACGATATTAGGCCCTCCTTATGAGTTTGCATAGTTCGGAATCCAGAAAACGTATCTGTTTTTTTAACCAGTAATTATGAAGTGATTCTCTCCTCCTTTCCTCCTTGCTTCCGTCAGCTGAGGAAGGTGAGTCCCGTTGTGCTGCAGAACAGCTCCCGGCCAGGGCTCAGGCTCAGCTAGGCAGATGGCCCATTGAGAGATTTTTTTGGTTCTCTAATCTTGTTTGCTAAGCCCTTTAGAGCAGCTCGTCAAGAAGATACCGGTGTAATACTGGTAAGGGTGCTTAGTGCGAGGGAAACGTGGAAGGAGAGAGAGAGAGGGAAAAGGGGGGAAGAAGAGAAAAGAGGCCCCAAGCAGAGAGAGACGGCTTCAAGTGCAAAGATAGGCTCCTCAATTAATGAAGACGGGTAGCAGACAATCCTGGTCAAAATGAACCTCAACTCAAGGCTGGGGCTGGCTTAGGCCTATTTTTTCAGACTGTCATTAGAACTAATGCATAGCCTACATCACCAGTCATTGAATTGAGAATCATCCTGCAGACTAAATCTGCACTTGGGGGTAATGTTAATTCAGGTGTGTGATCTGAGCACTCTCTCATATAGCCTATAGGGTCAGGAGTTCTTCTTGACCATGTGACCTGGACGAGGAAACTGAGCTCAACCATGGGAGAATCGCAATTGCGTACTCCTCGCGTCCTCTTTCCTTACCTCCTTCTCAAAACTCATTGGAGGAGAAGGTCAGAGGGACGAGAACTCTGGCTTTCTCATCCAATGAGTTTTGAGAAGGAGACGAGGAGAGAGGACGCAAGGTGTATGCAATTGAGATCTTCCCCATAATGCCATAGCCAACTCCTTGATCATTCATTCAGCTCATCATCAGGGGCGAATTAGGTGCCGTCTGAATTTAGGGAGCCTCACCTCAGATAAGGTCAAGCAGGTCAGATCCCAGTATTACCACATATGTTATTAATACACAACCTGGGTACACACACACACAGAATTTAGAAATTAGATTAGCATCGCAATGTGATGTCAACCTTTGACCCATAGATGCCATGGCTTCATGCTATACATACATACATACATACATACATACATACATACATAGGCACGGACGTCACATTACGTAAGCTACACACATTAATGCATATCAGGTCATACCCATGTTTAGCACACGGGGATGTGTGAAACTTACTCCTCAGCCAGAAGTGTGCCCACTTGCTTCAGTGAATAGCTAGCTTTTCGTGTGGTGACGACTGGTAAGACGTTTCAGTAAGGTCACGTGTGCTAGCAAGGCAGAGGTCCTTGGTTTGAGCCGAATCAGGAGGAAGTGGTACTCTCCAAGCAAGCAGCGTGACTCCCTTTACACATGCATGTGTGTGTACAGCCACACATGGGAGTGATTATGGAACAGGTGGTCTAGGAACTAGGAGATGATGGGCTGCAGATGAAATCTGTGTGTGTAAAGCTGGGACCTTAGGTTCACACTACCACTTTCACCCTTCACTCTCCATTGTGGATATGGATCCTGTTAGACACACTCACCTTTGTGTGTGCTTTCATTCAAACTTCTGATTCCGAGCTTTCACAATATGGCGTTTTTATGTGCTCTCACAATAGCTTTAAATAACCAGTGTTGGGGTCCAAGAATTTAATCTGGTCAATTCAGAAGACCTGAAATTCCAAATCAATAAAAAAAGAAGACTGTGACCTACTACTGTACATGGGAGGAATCACCTCATCCACTTCAGAGTTAAAAGGGGCAGTGCAGTTAAAAATTAGATTTTCCTGTTTTTTTGGATGATATTTCCACACTATGAAATTTTGAAGATTATGATAATGCCCTTTTTGTGTAAGAGCTGTTTGAAAAAAATGCCTGGAATTTCTAATCAAATCAAATGTTATTTGCCACGCGGCGAATACAACAGGTGTAGAACTTACAGTGAAATGCTTACTTACAAGCCCTTAACCAACAATGCAGTTTTTAAGAAAAAAAAAAGAAAAAAAGAAAGTAAAGAATAGATAAGTAAAACATTTTAAAAAAGCAAATAACTAAAGAGCAGCAGTAAAATAAAAGAACAGTACGGAGGCTATATACAGGGGGTACTGGTACAGAGTCAATGTGCTGGGGCACCAGTTAGTTAATGTAATTGAGGTAATATGTACATGTGGGTAGAGTTAAAGTGACTATGAATAAATAATCAATAGAGTAGCAGCAGCGTAAAAGAGGGGGTTGGGGTGGGGTGTGGGAGGTAATGCAAATAGTCCGGGTAGCCATGATTAGGAGTCTTATGGCTTGGGGGTAGAAGCTGTTAAGAAGCCTTTTGGACCTAGACTTGGCGCTCCGGTACCGCTTGCCGTGCGGTAGCAGAGAGAACAGTCTACGACTAGGGTGGCTGGAGTCTTTGACAATTTATAGGGCCTTCCTCTGACACCGCCTGGTATAGAGGTCCTGGATGGCAGGAAGCTTGGCCCCAGTGATGTACCCTCTGTAGTGCCTTGCGGTCGGAGGCCGAGCAGTTGCCATGCCAGGTGGTGATGCAACCAGTCAGGATGCTCTCGATGGTGCAGCTGTATAACTTTTTGAAGATCTGAGGACCCATGCCAAATCTTTTCAGTCTCCTGAGGGGGAATAGGTTTTGTCGTGCACTCTTCAACGGTCTTTTGGCCAAGATCATGACGTCAGAATCTGATCTGATTAGAATAGACCAATTACCGTTTATCTGGGTAAGGGGGTGGGCTCTAGACCATCAGCCAATCATGTTTGTGTATATAAATATCTTCAAATTTGTTTCCTAAAGCCCATAGGATCAGACTGAGCATTTTGGCCAAAAGTTTAAAAGACTACAGGGGGGCTTTAATAGTTACACAATGGAAAATGTAGGTTAACCTCTTAAGGATCGGACCCTTTTTTTCAATTTTCGTCTAAAATGACATACCCAAATCTAACTGTCTGTAGCTCAGGACCTGAAGCAAGGATATGCATATTCTTGATACCATTTGAAAGGAAACACTTAAGTTTGTAGAAATGTGAAATTAATGTTGGAGAATATAACGCATTAGATCTGGGTAAAGATAATACAAACCAAAAAACATGTATTCTTTATTTATTTTTGTATCATCTTTGAAATGCAAGAGAAAGGCCACAATATAATATTGCAGTTTAGGCGCAATTTAGATTTTGGCCACTAGATGGAAGCAGTGTGTGAGCAAAGTTTCAGATTGATCCAGTGAAGCATTGCAATACTGGACTATTTTGTATCAAGTCTGCCCAAATGTGCAGAATTGGTCAATTGATACATTTTCAATTACATAACTATAGAGAACATACAAAAATAATATGGTAATACAAAATGTAAGTTTACACACTGCCAGAAATGTCATACATGATGGATCATTAGCTTATACACTAACTTTCACACATCTAGATGGCCCGGGCGGGGTGAGTGTGGAGCCAGAGACAGCAAGGGTTCAAACTGTAGAAACCAGTTTCTACATTTGAATATAAAAATTGATTTTATCAAACAAAACTATGCTACATTTTATCTCTGGGACCCTCAGGATGACAAATCAGAGCAAGATTACTGAATGTAAGTAAATTTTTTACCTTCAGAGGTGAATGTATCAAACCAGTTGCCGTGATAAGTTTTTTGTGGTTGTGCACTCTCCTCAAACAATAGCATGGTATTTTTTTACTGTAATACCTACTGTAAATTGGACAGTGCAGTTAGATTAACAAGAATTTAAGCTTTCTGCTCATATAAGACATGTACAGTGAGGGAAAAAAGTATTTGATCCCCTGCTGATTTTGTACGTTTGCCCACTGACAAAAACAAGATCAGTCTATAATTTTAATGGTAAGTTTATTTGAACAGTGAGAGACAGAATAACATCAAAGAAATCCAGAAAAACGCATGTCAAAAATGTTAGAAATTGATTTGCATTTTAATGAGGGAAATAAGTATTTGACCCCTCTGCAAAACATGACTTAGCACTTGGTGGCAAAACCCTTGTTGGCAATCACAGAGGTCAAACGTTTCTTGTAGTTGGCCACCAGGTTTGCACACATCTCAGGAGGGATTTTGTCCCACTCCTCTTTGCAGATCTTCTCCCAGTCATTAAGGTTTCGAGGCTGACGTTTGGCAACTCGAACCTTCAGCTCCCTCCACAGATTTTCTATGGGATTAAGGTCTGGAGACTAGCTAGGCCACTCCAGGACCTTAATGTGCTTCTTCTTGAGCCACTCCTTTGTTGCCTTGGCCGTGTGTTCTGGGTCATTGTTATGCTGGAATACCCATCCACGACCCATTTTCAATGCCCTGGCTGAGGGAAGGAGGTTCTCACCCAAGATTTGACGGTACATGGCCCCGTCCATCGTCCCTTTGATGCGGTGAAGTTGTCCTGTCCCCTTAGCAGAAAAACACCCCCAAAGCATAATGTTTCCACCTCCATGTTTGACGGTGGGGATGGTGTTCTTGGGGTCATAGGCAGCATTCCTCCTCCTCCAAACATGGCGAGTTGAGTTGATGCCAAAGAGCTCGATTTTGGTCTCATCTGACCACAACACTTTCACCCAGTTCTCCTCTGAATCATTCAGATGTTCATTGGCAAACTTCAGACGGCCCTGTATATGTGCTTTCTTGAGCAGGGGGACCTTGCGGGCGCTGCAGGATTTCAGTCCTTCACGGCGTAGTGTGTTACCAATTGTTTTCTTAGTGACTATGGTCCCAGCTGCCTTGAGATCATTGACAAGATCCTCCCGTGTAGTTCTGGGCTGATTCCTCACCGTTCTCATGAACATTGCAACTCCACGAGGTGAGATCTTGCATGGAGCCCCAGGCCGAGGGAGATTGACAGTTCTTTTGTGTTTCTTCCATTTGCGAATAATCGCACCAACTGTTGTCACCTTCTCACCAAGCTGCTTGGCGATGGTCTTGTAGCCCATTCCAGCCTTGTGTAGGTCTACAATCTTGTCCCTTACATCCTTGGAGAGCTCTTTGGTCTTGGCCATGGTGGAGAGATTGGAATCTGATTGATTGATTGCTTCTGTGGACAGGTGTCTTTTATACAGGTAACAAGCTGTGATTAGGAGCCCTCCCTTTAAGAGTGTGCTCCTAATCTCAGCTCGTTACCTGTATAAAAGACACCTGGGAGCCAGAAATCTTTCTGATTGAGAGGGGGTCAAATACTTATTTCCCTCATTAAAATGCAAATCAATTTATAACATTTTTGACATGCGTTTTTCTGGATTTTTTTGTTGTTATTCTGTCTCTCACTGTTCAAATAAACCTACCATTAAAATTATAGCATGATCATGTCTTTGTCAGTGGGCAAATGTACAAAATCAGCAGGGGATCAAATACTTTTTTCCCTCACTGTATATGTCCTGGAAAGTTTGCTGTTACTTACAACAGTCATGCTAATCACATTAGCGCGCCTTAGCTCAACTGTCCTGTATACGGAACACCGATCCCGTAGAGGTTAATGACCTTTAATTCAGCTGTCCTCTGTAGCTCAGCTGGTAGAGCACGGCGCTTGTAACGCCAAGGTAGTGGGTTCGATCCCCGGGACCACCCATACACAAAAATGTATGCACGCATGACTGTAAGTCGCTTTGGATAAAAGCGTCTGCTAAATGGCATATTATTATTATATTATTTAATAATGGGAAAGGGATACCTAGTCAGTTGCACAACTGAATGCATTCAACCAAAATGTGTCTTCCGCATTTAACCCAACCCCTCTGAATCAGAGCGGTGCAGGGGGCTGCCTTAATCAACGTCATCAGCAAACGGGAGCAGTTGTTGTTGGGGGTTAACTGCCTTGCTCATTTTTCCACCTTGGGGATTCAAACTAGCAACCTTTCGGTTACTGGCCCAACGCTCTTAACCGCTAGGCTACAGCGGGTGGACAGACAATGAACTTCAACTAATCAACTTAATGTAGCACTTACTGTTGCACGCAACCACTCTGTTGTCCAATAGTAGCCTACTAGGCCATCACCTGTGTGTAAGGTACATAGAAACCTTTGATTTTGGGGAGGATTTGTTCACCATAGTTAAGGTTCTTAGTTGCAATGCAATTGTTTTGGAACCTCCATTGCCAACTTAGCAGGAATTCCACCTAGCCAATCAGAGAGCAAAGTGGAGCTATTCTATATTGCTACCCATCTGATCTCATCAGGTCACCTCAGGGGCCAGCGTCTTTGAACTATTAGTGGCAAGTGGCTAAATAGTCTCCAATTGTGTACCAGGCGTTGGGCCAAACAATTAGCTGGAGAGTCAGGACTATTGTGCTGCGACATGGTGACTCACTCTGTAATGTCCTGCATAGCCCCACTCGCTCTGTAATGCCCTGCATAGCCCCACTCGCTCTGTAATGTCCTGCATAGCCCCACTAGCTCTGTAATGCCCTGCATAGCCCCACTCGCTCTGTAATGCCCTGCATAGCCCCACTCGCTCTGTAATGCCCTGCATAGCCCCACTCGCTCTGTAATGTCCTGAATAGCCCCACTCGCTCTGTAATGTCCTGCATAGCCCCACTCGCTCTGTAATGTCCTGCATAGCCCCACTCGCTCTGTAATGTCCTGCATAGCCCCACTCGCTCTGTAATGCCCTGAGCTCTTTACCCTGTAACCTGAGATCATGGCAGGACAACTAGCTGGGCAGACATTGAGAAGCACAGCATCTTGCACTGATAGCTGGCTTGTGGACAATGTTTTGGTACAAAATGACTGCCATGGATCACTGAGTAAAGAGCTACACATCTGTGGTGTATGAGGCGGGTTACCCCATACAATGACCTAGCCACTATCGCTAAACTGACTAAAACTAGAAAATGAGTAACAAAAGAGTCATTGAATCGAATTAGTGTTGAATGTTAACTCTTTCTGACAGTTTAATGTTTGTTGTTCTTTATCATTCTAACATAGGTTTGGAACATTGTGGTCCTTATCCGGTTCCATTTCACCCACTCTAGAGCTGCCTGGGACCATCAACAGGAGCTTTTCCCCACGCTGGTCTAAACTGGGATGGGGGTACAGTGGTATTACAGGGCGTCAGATGGGGGTGAGGGAGGGTCCGTCTGAGACAGAGAACATAAAAATAATTAATCTGGGTTTATGTTGGAGATTCAGGTAATTAACAGGTTAAATAGAGCCTTTCCCCTTCTCAGAGAGGGACAGTGAGACCTTGACTGGTGTCTGGACAGCCTCATGTCAACAACAATCTGGGATGGTACCAACAAAGACAGTGATGTCATAATTCCTAAGAATCTTGAGGAAGTATATCTGCATAATGACTAGAGGGACCTCCCAGTGAATGGGAGTGATTGGGACAGTTGGAACCCATGTAGAAGTTAGAACTCAATGTTTCTTATGAGACATAATCCATCTAATCATCCTTCCAATCAGGTATGTTTTCCTCTTACTGACACAAACACTTACAGTAGCACTAAACAAACTAAGGTTGCTAACCTTTGACCTGGAATCGCCATTCACCTCCCGGCAACCAATAATACTATTCCTGGAGGATTATATCCGCCCACCACAACCTTAGTCCATCCAGTTCGGGCTGAAGTGTTGTTTAAATGTGAGCGCAATCTCACACTAACCAGGAGGTTGTGTAACCCTCTTACAAGACAGCAGTGGGTCCTACAAAATGTTGAAGTATCATACCCCATACACCTGAACACACACCACATAAATCAGACCAGCACAAGTGCTTATGGCTAGGGGTTCTTTCTGGACAAGCCAGAGTCTCTTTCCTAAATCCTACAAAATCCCTGTCAGCATTACACAGAAATCTTAGGTCTCTTGGCATCCATGTGTGTATGTGCGTGTATGTATGTATGTATGTATGTATGTATGTATGTATGTATGTATGTATGTATGTATGTATGTATGTATGTATGTATGTATGTATGTATGTATGTATGTATGTATGTATGTATGTATGTATGTATGTATGTATGTGGGGTGTTCTACACTGAGGGTACTTCAGCCAAGCGCAGTAGGATCCCCTGCTGGGTGTGGACGAACAGTGGTGACTCAACATGTCGGAAAATTCCAGAGAATCGGCAATGAATTGCTGTAAATCAGACTACAAATGTATTTATTACATTTTATATTCAAAACAGTCATGAAAATTTACATTTTAGAAACAAAATCCATATGTAAAAATCTAACTGACATAAAAGTTACAATAAAATCACCTAGGGAAAAATAAATAGTAAAACACAGGTAAAATAATAAAATGCGAGACCCTGTTCAGTCTGATCTTGTGTTAAACGAGGCTATAGTGGTGGGATGTAGGGCCTATCTATAAGGTGCAGAGGGGACAGACTCTGTAAAGGGACGTTCCACTGAAACAGTGAAGAAGAACCTGTTAAACTTCAGTGGAAGGCCCCTTTAATGCCCCTGCTTAAAACAAGCACCTAAGCAGACACTCAACAGCTACTGCAGCAAGTCCTTCATATTCATCCCCGGAGGGATTAACTTCATTAATGCAACATCCTTTGACGTTAGTGACTAATTTCAGATTGACATGATGAGACATCTGCATGTAATTTGAAAGGCCCTGCTGGCCTGTGATACAACTATAAAAGCTTAATTAATATTTTAATATAACGGGCTGAAATGTCAATTTCCTGGTTGCTCAGCATGAGCAGAATCTCAAGGTGCGTACCGTGCCTGACTACATTTCCCATGTTTCCTATACTACCCACTTGTGCCCGACTACATTTCCCATGTTTCCTATACTACCTAGGGCCAGGACAATACCAGTATCGCGATACTCGTTAGTATCGTGTCAAGGAAACAAAACATGAAGCAGATTTGACTTCTTTAGGAAAACAGCCCTAATGTTGGAAACAAACATCATTATGTTGTCATCCAGAGTCACATTTATTTATTTTCCAAGCTACAGCACACAATATTTTACATACGGTTGGTTTTTAAAGGACCAAAGAGTTGTCTGCTTTGTGTTTTCATTTTTGCCATGGAAAAAATATTGGGATACTGGTATCATCCCGGCCATAATACTACCCACCATGCCCTAACTGACTACATTTCCCATGTTTCCTATACTCCCCACCGTGCCCCTCTGGTGTCTGTAAAGGTGCAGCACCAGGTCCCTGATCTCGTCTCGTTTCCTCCTCACCTGTTGCCGTGAGAACCAGCGTTCTAGGCACAGGGGGAGGTCAAAGTGCACCACAGGGTCCTAAAGGGAGAAAGGTCAGGAGAGAGAGAGAGAAAAGTTGTATTTAGGTGTATGTCAGCATATTGGTTTGGTGAGTATGTTCTCATAAGAGAAACACGTGAGCAACCTCGCCTTAGACCTGAAGACACGAGCTTTAGCTCCGTTGGCTAACGTGGTTTTGAGTTGATAAGACACGACAAGAGTTCAATCCCCGGCTGGTTACAGGTGGGAGCATGTCAACTCCTATGCATGCGTGTTCTTATTCCATTCGTATTGTTACCTGCAGGAAGCTCTCGACATACTGCAGCAGGTAGAGGCCGCAGTCGCTGCTGTTGTCCTGGAGGGGGACCTTACAGTGGGAGCCTCTCATCTGCTCAGAACTGAACTCGCGCACAGAGCCCCGACGCACCTCCCACTCCGACTGCAGGTACCTGACACACACACACAGACAGACAGAGAAGAGAGTTGGTACATTATGGCTACAACACACCCATAAGGCACGTATTCACACACCCACAGGCAAACACACAACATTCCATTCAATTTGTAGATATGTAACACACACACACACACACACAGATAAAGTGAACAGACTCACTCCCGTAAGAGTTTGAAGACGCGCTCATGGAGGGAGAACTTGAGGGAGTCCATGAGGAGAATACAGGGTCTGAGGAGAGAAGAGATGTGCATATAAACATCTAGTTAAGAGCTCTAGAACACACCTTCTTTGTGTGTGTGTGTGTGTGTGTGAGTGTGTTGTCATCCACTCCCCTTTTACAGATGGTCTCTCTGTGACAGGTCTTCTCAGTGCAGTCCTAGTGAGAAGAACGACAGAATGTAAGACAACGACAGAGTGAGAGAGAAGGAAAACAACTGAATGTGAGAAATAGAGAACCAACAGAGATCCCTAAAGAGAGTTGTGTCTTACCAGGGGACCAGGAGGTGGCTGGAGTACTGATTCACCCTGTACCACGCTATTTGACACAACTAGAGAGAGAAAACATCAGCAGCATCATCAGAATTATGCTCCTCATGCTAAATCCCAGGACTTCAGCACTAGTATTTCTGCTGCTGCGGTTATTTCCTAACAGCAACCCTGTTCATATTGTAGTTGTTGCTATTGTCATTGTGGAAGTTATTGCAGCACAGTGATATAAAGAATGGAATGCATCATAAAAAAGTCTAATAGAAAACCCAGTAGATGAAAGCCTCTTAAGGTCCAGCCTCATTCTGTGTTTCTGTCTGTGACTGGTGTTGTGATTGTTTTTTTGATGACAAAAAGCCAGAGCAGCTTGTAAATAACTCTCCCCCTCACTGTTCTGGCTCCATCCTACCCACAGGCCACAGCCCTAGTTTTTCCACTCTGCCTATTTATCTAAAACATAGATTATAGTCATACTCCTAAACCTATGCACATTTTCACTAATGTTTGACTATTAAGGAAGTTTGACATAAAGATATGTAATGTCCTGTGAGAGACAGGATGACAGGACTTAAGTCATACATACCTGTAACTGTCAGTTTGTCCTGGTTGTCAGTGCTAGTCGATTCAGGGGTGACTTCACTGATGCCATTTAGCTTTTTGGACCCAGAGGCCTCATCTTCAGCCTGGGCCTCGCCTGGCTTCTCTCCCCCTGTTCCCCTCAGCGAGGCTGGGCTGCTCCCCTCCTCACACTGGGGCTCCTCCAGGCCAGGGAAGCAGATCACCACAAGGTACCAGTGGGCTCTGTCATACGAGGAAGAAAGAACTATGAGCCACACGGTTTATTTATTGATGTGTGTGTGTGTGTGTGTGTCACTCACTCCTGATTGACAGGCACAAACAGGAAGTCTTTCTTGAAGATGTCCACATGTCGTGTCCACGTCTTCACCCGCTGATGCCGCCTCTGCTGCGCTCTGGGGAGAGACAACACACGTCAAGACACACACACACACAAAGAAACAAAAAAACACACAACACAAAGATACAAATGCATAATTGATCAACTGAAATAGACACTGATATTACATCTTTTATACAGGATTAGTTCATGTTTGATATTGTGAGCTGCATAGGATTTGGAGGATGAGGACATTCCATGTATTTATTTCTGTCACTGGTGGGTGCCAGAAGGTATGCGTGCCAAGATAGCTGGGTGCCACTGGTGCATGATGGAATGTCCTGACTAGGGTGCAAGACAATACCATATAGGGTGATGCTATTGTGGTGAGGAGTGACACTCAATAATGATTGGCAACTGTTGGATAAAATTAGCTTGCAAACAAGCATATAAGCTAAGAGATTTCCTTTGTTCAGGAGTTCAGATAGCAAATGGGCCACACACGTGCCGTTTGCTATGTGAATTCGGTACCGCAATATTAAATACTTTGCATCAACTCTCCATGTAAGTGTTTAAGTCTCTTCTTGCATTCTGAATTACTTGATGCCAGATAAACTCATAACAGACAAACACACTTACGAGACGCTGGCAATGTCCTCACTGGCGTTGTCTCGGCGTGTGAGCTGCTTGTAGAAGAAGCTACTGAAGACGTGAGATCGTTCAGCCACATCCTGTGGAACCCTCTCCAGAAGCAGATACCTGTTGGGACAGAGACGGAGACATGCACGGGTTGAAACTGTCCCCCATGTTGGCACCAAACTGAGGATGTCACCCTTATGCGATCAACGATGTCACTTACTTGAGGTAGAAGTCGATGATGACATCATTCAGGAACTGGCCGTTGTCAAGGCACTCCAGATCTTCTGTTGTCACGGCGATCCCTCCTTTGGAAGGCGGTGGAGGAAACTGGATCAACCTGAGAAGGATCAGAAAGAAAAAAACTAAGCGTGAAAGCACATCCCTACACTAAGTATTCTCTACAGCTGGGGTTCCCAAACTTTTTCAATCAGGCCCCCCTTCCAGCATTGGGGAACATAAGGGCTCCTCCCTGCGAAACGTCTATTTCTATGGGCACAATCACTGTTCATGACACAAACTGTTCACACCCCTCTTGTTGGCGGAGAGAACATTTTGCAGTTTTAAAGCTAATTTTCTTGCAATTCTATACATTTTGCTATGTCTAATGTGCATTCATGTGATAAAAAACGTTAGCTGACACGGGCTAGTTGATCTGGACATTTCTGACAAGTTATAAATAGCTCTCTAAGGTACAAGACGAACTGATGATGCACTACCCAATTCCGTAATTGCACCTTGTGCATTCTTCTCTTACAACTTTCAAGAGTACGTTTTTAAAGCCGGACTGAGTTCCTTATTTTTATATGCACCTACCCTGCCAACCCCACAGTTTGGGAACCACTTCTCTACAGCAAGGGTCTCCATCTCAGGTCCTGGAGACCAATAGGGTGTGCAGGCTTTTGTTCAAGCCCAGCACTAACACACCTGTTTCAAAGATTCCACAAATCATGGGAGTTGTGTAGCTTGCCTGTGTGTGGGGCCCTGGTGCTTGTATCGGGTCCAGTTGGAGCCTGGCTTCGGGCCCAGGGACACGGAGTAGGAGCCTCTGGTTCTGCTGTGACACACTGTGTACACGGGTCTGGGCTGGACTGGACTCTCCTGGAGGGGTGACACATGACAGAGGAAGTGTAATAGGGTACACGTTAATAATTTGATCATTCATGTTAGAGCTTTTGTTATGGTTCAGCTTGATGACATCAGTCACACACACACAAGTCTCCACACCCAAACACACACACAAAATACTACCAACCTCAGTGAGGGGCACGCTCTCTGCCTCCCTCTGCTCCTCCTCCTCCTCTGTCTGTACCTCCGTCTCTGTCTCCAGTGGTGTCTGTGACTCTCCCTCCACAGTGTCCAGATTCGGCCCAGGTGTGTCTCTGTCCTGGTAGGGTTCTACGACAGGCTCGGCACTCTTCTGTCCCAGTAGGGAGAGCAGCTGGTGGTCCAGTCCAGTTCTACCGATCAGCGCCAGACTGTCGTCCAATGACAGGAGGGGACTGTGGAGGTCCACCGCCCAGTTGATGGGAGCGTTGCCACGGAGACCTGCGGCATCGAAGTGCGGGGCATTGTTGAGACAGATGATGTCGAGGATGGAGCGAAGTAAAGCACCCTCCACCCCCTCCAGAGGGGCACGCAGAGTCAGCAGGAGGAAGGGACTGGCCTGGCCTGTGAGCACACACACACACACACACATATTCAAAACACATTTGCATAGCACATGGGCATACACATGCTTGAGCAAACACCCACCTACCCACACACTAGTGTTGTCACAAGACCAGAATTTTGACATTGATACCAGGTTTAGTATCACGATACTTGATACCAAAACAACACAAAAAAAGGCGTAATAGAATGGCACTTGATCCAGACAGATCTGTAGAGTTCAATATCACTACACAGTGAGAGAGACAGGAGAGATGTGAATGAATAACGTTTTTGACATTGACTATGGTTTTTGGTGACAATCAGCTTTGAAATCAGCATATTTTGCATTATGGTACTAGGGTAGTGAATTGACGTTAGCTTCAGCTGTTAGCTAGCAAGAAAAGTTAGCCTACAAAGCTGTAAGCTACCGGTATCTCCTTGCATTGTAAAGTGTTCTAGCCTGTAATGGACATTGTTTTGCGAACAGATTCTACATGCTGTGTTGCATTATTCAAGTGTGTTAACTTGTGTGCAGCCTGAGTGGGGAGCTAGCATGATGCAGCCCAGACTCCCAGTGAGTGCAGTGGTTCCTCAGGACATGCTAGAGCTAGCAGTGAGTAAGTGGAGCAGGCAGGGAGCAGACACTGTGCGCTAGCGCTATTAGGGGACATCGGCTACGCTGATAGACAGACCTGATCCTTTCTCAATCAGTAGACGACGTGAGACAAATTGAGACGATTCCAGCACTGAACCGTTTTTCACGTTCTACTATCGAAAAAGTACAGAAGTTTCAGTATACCGTGCAACACTAACACACACACTTTGGTTCCAAAAGGCAGGCTCTCACCAGTGGGTGGTTCTAAGGCCTGTTTGATTGACAGCTCACTCAGGTCTTCTTGGACAGCGACTGCCTGGGCGTCTGACACGTAGAGGAGGAGGAGGGCAGGGGGAGGCTGCCCCATCTCTTCCTTGACCTCCCACCCCAGCCCTCTCTCCTGTAGCTCCTCCCTGTCCCAGACGCTGTACCGCCACAGCTGACAGCGCTCCACAGTCACCATCACCTCTACCTGGCCTACAGAGAGGGGGCAACAGTCTGGGTCACAGAGGGGCTAGCGACCACACACGGTCATGTTCAGGTTGGACCAAGTAATAATGGAAAACGATTAACGATTCAAGTATAAATAGAGGACCAGGACTGCATGGTCAACGGTGTGGCGAGAACACAAGCAAAGTCCAGGGGTGCTGGGTTACCTTTGATTGGTATGATGATTCTTTGGTTTGTGATCTGCAGAGGAAAGAAAGGGCCCCATGTCACATGACCACTGTATTGCATACCTATTCTAGTATGTACGGCATCTATTCTCCACAGTTCGAGCACGGTGTGCAGAACCTTACCATGAGGTTTCCGCTGGCCTCCCCTCGGACCCCCCCACAGTGCAGAACCTTACTATGAGGTTTCCGCTGGCCTCCCCTCGGACCCCCCCACAGTGCAGAACCTTACCATGAGGTTTCCGCTGGCCTCCCCTCAGACCCCCCCACAGTGCAGAACCTTACCATGAGGTTTCCGCTGGCCTCCCCTCGGACCCCCCCACAGTGCAGAACCTTACCATGAGGTTTCCGCTGGCCTCCCCTCGGACCCCCCCACAGTGCAGAACCTTACCATGAGGTTTCCGCTGGCCTCCCCTCGGATCCCCCCACAGTGCAGGGCAGAGAACGGTAGGCCCATACCCTCGGAGTCCTCAGTGCTGGGGAAATCGGCCCCAAACCCTGTCACCACCACAGGCACCACCTACAACACACACAGATGAGTAACACACACACATTGATGAGTAACACACACACATTGATGAGTAACACACACACACATTGATGAGTAACACACACACACACATTGATGAGTAACACACACAAATACATGTATGCAAGCACATAACAACCATGCTTTCTGATCACGAGGACACAAGAGAGTCCGGATAAGCAATGAGGCATAGAAGGGGTTCGTGTGAGAGACTTAGTTAATCAACGGATAGGTTTAAATGATGTGTGTTCACCTGTATGTGTTGCAGCAGAGGGCATTTGGCTTGTCCTCCTATGTTTTGGCTGACTGCAGTATGTGGGAGCTATAGTATCCCCACTCTGGCCTATAAACCTTGACAGGTAGCACGTGGTGGTTCTGCCCCCTGGGGCCAGTCTAATCATGAAACACCTTCCTCTACCCTGATCCCTCTGTTAGCAGCCCTTTGTGATATCACCCTAATCTATTTGCTTTCTTATATGACATCTTTTAACCAACTCAGCCCTTTGTGATATCACATCCATCTGTGCTTTTCTTTGTGATATCATCGAAGCCAGGTTAAGCCCTTTGTGATGTCACAGAATCTGCCCAGTTCCCAACCCTTTGTGATGTCATCCATTGTGAGCTCCCCCTGTTCTGCCCTTTGTGATGTCATCCATACATGCGGTAAAGAGGTCAATGGAACGCAGACGGTGGGGGAAAGAACATCGTTGGTGCACATTCAAAAAATCTGACCTTACAAAGTGGATATTTGTCAAATCTGTCATGATTTCTGTGTTCTAACATGTCCACAATGTGATGACTAAAATCTGATTTAGATATATTTGGCTGTTTTCACTGCATAATATTTAGAAATAGTCCTTTTCGGGTTAGAAAAAATGTCTGATAAATGCCAACTCCAGTTCATATAAGCTGGTAGCCATACAGAAATCAGTGGTGGTACTTGAAGACGTTTTTAATTGTAATGTAGTTGACTGGTGACGATAACATGAACATGTATTGGGGTTGACATCCATACAAGCATTATACTCTGATTTTGTGAATTGCACATATAAGCAATAGCCTAAATGTAGCCTAGGCTAATTTTGATGGGGGCAATGAGGGGGGGGGGGGGGGGGGGGGACAACGCCTGAGTGGCATTGCCATGGAATTTCCATTGTTTTGGTAGAATTCGATTTCTCTCTTTGCCGCTTCTACTGTGAGACCCCTATTCTGTCCTTTGATGTGTCATCCATCATGAGATCCCCCAATTCTGTCCTTTATGGTGTCATCCATCGTGAGATCCCCCTATTCTGTCCTTTGTGGTGTCATCCATCATGAGATCCCCTATTCTGTCCTTTGTGGTGTCATCCATCGTGAGATCCCACTATTCTGTCCTTTGTGGTGTCATCCATCGTGAGATCCCACTATTCTGTCCTTTGTGGTGTTATCCATCGTGAGACCCCCCTATTCTGTCCTTTGTGGTGTCATCCATTATGAGACTCTCGTCCTTTGTGATGTCATCCATTATGAGACTCCCGTCCTTTGTGATGTCATCCATTATGAGATCCCCTATTCTGTCTTTTGTGATGTCATAATATGTAAGAAGTTGTTTTTGCCCACCTGAAAGTCCATCTCTGCCACCACGTTGTCTCCCTGAGCATGGTTTCTCTGGGACTCACACTCACTAGTCTGTGGCCAAAGGACTGAACTGTGGGACGGGGTGACTACCTCCTCATCACTGGAGAGAAGGACTAAAACACACACATTAAACATACTGCAGTGAAATACTGGATATCAGCCTAATTATACTCTCTCTCACACATACGATGACTGTGGTGTAATGAACTTTGAAGGAAAGACGGGGACAGCAGTAATGCTGCTATGTTGGGGCTGCAGTAACTATACCAATGCCATAGTGTTGTAAGGCACAGCTAGTGCAATCACACAGATACAGATAAGACACTACATAAAATATTAAATACTTGCAGAGTCAGATACATGCACAGAAACACACTCAACACACACTTGGCATACTGACAAAGACAGTCACAAGCACTCACCCAGTGGTCAGTGTTACAGACAGACACGTAGTGTGTTTGTGTGTGACCGGGCTTAGGGTCGGTGCCCGAGGCAGAGAAATAGACTACATTATGATGTAACCATTCCAGGAGGGGGGGTTATTTCAATGAGAGTCAGGAGAAAACACACACACAGATAGACACACCAGGAGTGAGTGCAGATATGCATTGTACAGTATGATAGCTTATACGTAGCTCTATACTCACTTGGTTCAACAGGGCTGGGTTTGGGCGTCCTATCCTGGCTGGAGGACAGGCTCAGCCTCAGGGTTCCTCTCCTCTCCTTAACCCCTCCACAGCTGGGGTTAGAGGGGCTAGCAACTTCCCCGTCTTCCCCCACAGTGACTACCATCATGGTCCCGTCAAAGTCTGAGGGGTCCACCTCTACTTCTATGGATGCTACATTGGTGTCTCTGCCCCCCGTCCCCTCCAGACACAGCTGTTTGGGGGTCAGTCCTCCCTCGTCTCTGGGCTCCCTGGAGAGGCGCAGCACGCTCCCCCTGGAGCTCCTGGAGGCGTCTGTGGTCAAGCCCTCTGCCACTCCATCCTTCACCTGTCCATTACAGTAGAGCCCAGACCCCCTCCTCTGACTCTCCCTCTGGAAACAAGGAGAGATAAGGTGTTACTTTAGCCCCATGGCAGGTTGTCTAATGGTTTGGTTAGCAGCTTGCAGGTTTTTGGCGTCAGCCTTAAAGTCAGTCAATTTTAATGTCAGTATTTAAGTAACTACTTCCCGAAGAGTCTACCTCAGCATGTGCGGATTCGCTTGAACCTGAATCTGCCTTCCTAGTCCTGGTGGATTGTGGGTAAGACTTTTCCTGGTGCCTGTCCCCCTCAGTAAAGGTCACCTCCTCCAGGGGTTCCCGTGAACTGCGCCTCCCTGACACACCACTGTCTGCAGAGGAGAGAGACAGTGATAAAGATATCAAGCCAGATACAATAAATGTGTTGCTACTCTCCAGAAAGTAGGGCAGCAGATATGGAAAAACAAATGAACATTATTAAATGAACTTTGCCTGTGTGTGTGTGTGCATGTGTAAGAAATGCACATTCAGCAGGTCTTTGTTTTACAGCTCTACAAAAGTAAAAGGGTTTGTTTATGTACAACAGGAATACTGCAGAGCCTTTCCAATAAGGATAACCCTCAGAGAGGGGGGGATAGGGAACGCGGTAGCAGGGGGAGTGTGTGTGTGTTGGGGGACTCACTGCATCTCTGGTCCTTGCTGTTTTCCTCTCCTATTATAAGTTCCTTCACCTCCTCGTCTTCCTCTGACCCCCCTCTGTGGTGTGACCTAAACAAGAGCGAAAGAGAAAGTCACCAGAAAGCAATTATTCCACTGCATGGTTACCCTGTGCAGTGTTTTCACTCTTAAATCACTCACTAGCATCCTAAAGGGAAGATATGTTCCCTACACTTAACAGACTCCACATTAATCATCTACAGACATAATCGGCATGCAGTGTCCACTCTCCAACAGCCAATCGGAATTCAGCAACATTTAACCGAGGATTACCTCCTCTCCTTGCGGGTCGAGGTGGGTGTGGGGTGGTCGTGGGGTCTCTTTCGGTGTACTGTGAAATCTCTACAATCCTCCCTCCCCTTTCTCCTGCTCTGAGACACTCTCCTTTGCCCACTCCCCATCCATGACTCTCTCTTCCTCTCTCCAATTCCTGTCATCTTGCCAAGGCGCTTCCTGTCCAGGTAGTCCTGCCCCTGTTCCGTCTTCAGAACGTCCGTGAGGACCAACTGGAGCTGCGTGCTGAAGGAAGGAACAGAACCAGTCAGAACCTTTAGAGCCCTACGACCCGTATGTGACATTGTGACCCCATCTGACAAGCATCTATTAAATGACTTAAATGTAATATCTTGACCATTCTGGGTCATCTCTTTAAAAGTGAACCAATTGGGAAACTGCCCGTGAGACTATAGGGGGGAGGGGCAGACAGATGGAATGGGGTTGATCTGACCAGGCAGTGTGTCTGCGTGATAAAGATAAACGCTGCAGCTGCAGCTACAGCTATAGGGGGAAGGGTACCAAAGAATGTCTGCAGCATTGAAGGTCCCGAAGAACACAGTGGCCTCCATCATTCTTAAATGGAAGAAGTTTGGAACCACCAAGACTCTTCCTAGAGCTGGCCGCCCGGCCAAACTGAGCAATCGGGAGAGAAGAGCCTTGGTCAGGGAGGTGACCAAGAACCCGATGGTCACTCTGACAGAGCTCCAGAGTTCCTCTGTGGAGATGGGAGAACCTTCCAGAAGGACAACCCTCTCTGCAGCACTCCACCAATCAGGCTTTATGGTAGAGTGGCCAGACGGTAGCCACTCCTCAGTAAACGGCACATGACAGCCCACTTGGAGTTTACCAAAAGGCACCTAAAGACTCTCAGACCATGAGAAACAAGATTATCTGGTCTGATGAAGCCAAGATTGAACTCTTTGGCCTGAATGCCAAGCGTCACGTCTGGAGGAAACCTGGCACCATCCCTACGGTGAAGCATGGTGGTGGCAGCATCATGCTGTGGGGATGTTTTTCAGCGACAGGGACTGGGAGACTAGTCAGGATCGAGGGAAAGATGAATGGAGCAACGCACAGAGAGGTCCTTGATGAAAACCTGCTCCAGAGCGCTCAGACTGGGGCGAAGGTTCACCTTCCAACAGGACAATGACCCTAAGCACACAGCAAAGACAACACAGGAGTAGCTTTGGGACAAGTCTCAATGTCCTTGAGTGTCCCAGCCAGAGCCCGGACTTGAACCCGATCGAACATCGCTGGAGAGACCTGAAAAAAGCTGTGCAGCGACACTCCCCATCCAACCTGATAGAGCTTGAGAGGATCTGCAGAGAAGAATGGGAGAAACTCCCCAAATACAGGTGTGCCAAGCTTGTAGTGTCATACCCAATAAGACTCGAGGCTGTAATCGCTGCCAAAGGTCCTTCAACAAAGTACTGAGTAAAGGGTCTGAATACTTATGTAAATGTAATATTTCCAGGGTTTTTTTTATAATACATTTTCAAACGTTTCTAAAAACCAGTTTTCACTATGTCATTATGGGGTATTGTGTATAGATTGAGGTGGGAAAAAACAATTTAATACATTGTAGAATAAGGCTGTAACGTAACATAATGTGGAAAAAGTCAAGGGGTCTGAAAACTTTCCGAATGCACTGTACCTCTGAGGAAAGTACTTAGGGGAAGAGCCCCATCTGGTGAATGTTCGGAAAACTGCACTCAATGAAATACAGTGGCTTAATTCGTCCTTACCGTGCAAAGGGACGGAATTAGTTCACAGATAAAGACAAAGGCTGTCTCAAAAATGCACTATGCAGAAATCGCTCCGCTATATACTGGTTGCTAAAATTCTAATAGTACGCCTAATTTCAGTTTATGTGACAAAACAAGCAAGTATAGTGTAGAAAATCATTGTACCATCTAAACCGCTGTGAAATATATTTTCCATAACCAAAAATATTGTATTTTCAGCTGTTTGGAGCTGGTGTACAAAACTGAAAGTAAGACTTAACTAAACTTAAGAACGGGAAACATAGAAATAGCACACATAGAACAAATCTACTGCTTCTTAGACTTTGTTTCAATGAGAATTACATATCTATAACATATTTCTATGTGAATTTGGTCAGGCCGCCCAAAAAGTAACTTATTGCAGCTTTAATAACTGACCGTGTTATAGAGCAAGATCATCTATGAACAGTCAACAAGTCTAACCTAACCAGACTAATTATGTTTGCTTCCTAACATAACTCCATCTGTGGCTCCATAAATACTGCTCCTCACCAGTCCATTGCCGCTTGGGCTAAAGCCGCCTGGCCGTGATCAAAAGAGATGGATCCATTCTGCTGACAAGAATTTTGGAGTTTGATTCTGTTTCCAGCAATCTGGGTCCAGTGAATCTGTTGGGAGAAATGGAGGGAGAGTTACTGACCCACTGCGCGGATCACAATAACAAAACCTCATGGAACAAAGTTGAAGGCGCAGTCTGTCGTTTCATTACTTTTCTATCATTTTAATATTTGGGTGTATGAATGTGGTGTACACTTTGTGGAGAGGCCACAGGGGGGCAAAAAAAGTTACCCGTTGCACTTTCAAGAGGAGAAAGAGAAAGGTGACCCGTAGAGAATAACATCTACCTGTGACTCTTCATTCCCACATCTCAACTCTGAAGAAAGAAGGGTCTTGGGAATTTTTAGTGGACTTCCCTTCTAAAAAGCAGAAAGGGGCACTGTTAAAATGCTCACAGTTGTTGATTATAGTAATTGCATAATGGCTGAGAAAAAGACTAGGAATCCCAATGGACGAATATAGCCAGGCAGGCCAGACATACTTGAGAGTTATCCACCTTGTCAACAGCCAGTGAAATGGTTAGTGCTCTCTTATGGTCCATCATGACCAGGCTCTGGTGCTTTAGGGGTTGACCTCAGGCCACTCCTTCTCCAGGGCTTCCTGTCACCAACCCAGGCAGGGATGGTGATGCAGCAAACAAGCTCTGCAGCAGACACACATGATATGTACAGTATACATTCACCTTCATACCTGTTAGTTCACAAGTGCACAATCACACATACACTACATGACCAAAAGTATGTGGACACCTGCTTGTCGAACATCTCATTCCAAAATCATTAGCATTAATATGGAGTTGATCCCCCCTTTGGTGCTATAACAGCCTCCACTCTTCTGGGAAGGCTTTCCACTAGATGTTGGAACATTGCTGTGGGGACTTCCTTCCATTCAGCCACAAGAGCATTGGTGAGATCGTGCACTGATGTTGGGCGATTAGGCCTGGCTCGGAGTCGGCGTTCCAATTCATCCCAAAGGTGTTCGATGGGGTTGAGGTCAGGGCTCTGTACAGGCCAGTCAAGTTCTTCCACACCAATCTCGACAAACCATTTCTGTACGGACATCGCTTTGTGCACAGGGGCATTGTCATGCTGAAACAGTAAAGGGCCTTCCCCAAACTGTTGCCACAAAGTTGGAAGCACAGAATCGTCTAGAATGTCATTGTATGCTGTAGCGTTAAGATTTCCCTTCACTGGAACTAAGGGGCCTAGCCTGAACCATGAAAAACAGCCACAGACCATTATTCCCAAATGGTGAAGCGTGATTCATCCCTCAAGAGAGCGTGTTTCCACTGCTACAGAGTCCAATGGCGGCGAGCTTTACACCACTTCAGCTGACGCTTGGCATTGCGTATAGTGATCTTAGGCTTATGTGCAACCTAGGACAGACGGTTTTGAAGTGCTACGCGCTTCAGCGGTCCCGTTCATTGAGCTTGTGTGGACTACTACTTTGCGGCAGAGCCGTTGTTGCTCCTAGATGTTTCCACTTCCCAATAACAGCACTTACAGTTGACCGAGGCAGCTCTAGCAGGGCAGAAATTTGACAAACTGACTTGTTGGAAAGGTGGCATCCTATGATGGTGCCACGTTGAAAGTCACTAAGCTCTTCAGTAATGCCATTCTATTGCAAATGTTTGTCTATGGAGATTGCATGGCTGCGTGCTCGATTTTATACACCTGTCAGCAACGGGTGTGGCTGAAATAGCCGAATTCACTCATTTGAAGGGGTGTCCACATACTTTCATATATATAGTGTACATTGGTGATGTAGCATCACCAGGTACGTGCAAGAGCTATTATTTTTAGTCTGTACTTTGAACTTAATACTTTTGCCAGGAAAAATAAAACCATTGTTTCTATGTTTGTAATAGCAGCACAAGAATAGCAGCATCTTGACACGTGTGGTGCTGGTGCACATTTTTTCCCCCTGCATTTGCATGCTATGTTACTAGCAATTTGTAGCTAGTCCTCAGGTCGCTAATCATTTGCATTTCACTAAAGTTAAATACTGCTCGTGCAATGGTTCTCTTCGTGTGTGCCCTTTGACATTCTACAATATCATTCAGCAATGCACAGACACGCTAGCTAATAAAACCTGGCAAAAAGCTTCCTGTAACTTCACTGAAATTTAGCCAGCAAGCTAGCTAACTTAGCTAGCTAACTAGCAGATATCAACTTTTGTTCCCGATTCTCATACTTACTCAATAATACAGCGAGTTAGTACAACATACACAAACGTGACCAAAGAGCGAGGATAAGGGAAATGTAAACAGCTACTGTACACTCCAAATCATCTCGCTGATTAACTGTAACGCCCATAAATAGCTACACCTTGCGTTGTTTGCACAGGTTGCCGATGTTTTCACGCTTTCCTGGTGTTTCCGGAAGTGGACAATCTAGCCGCTTTAGCGCCTATAGAGAGAAATTAATAATGGTATCTTTTGGCTGGCATTTAAACCAAAGATGTTTTATAACTAACCCAAGCTAGACCACAGCCTGTCTTTTCCAATGGGAGCAAATTAATCATAGTGGGCAGAACAAGCATATATTTGCATATTTCCATTAGGGAACGCCTACTCTGTGAAGTACGCATGTGCAATAACTCAATTCATCCTTGCACTCCTTCTAAACAACGCAATCTTTAAAGACTTTGGCAAATGGTAAAGTCTACAAAACTTAGTCCACTCTGTCCGTAACAGATTCAAGTTTTGAAAATAGAAAACTGTATCGAGATCAAATGATTCATCAATGAGAAAATTAGCAGAATGTTGGCCAAAATCCATCTTGCTCAATCTTCTCCCACTGCCGGCCACTGGGCTTCCTCTCACCACCATATTTGGTAGTATGTGGAAACGCCAACCAAATATCTGTCTCATTGTTCTATCTGTGCTTAAACTCCGCCATGGGTCGTTGGACAAGGCCTATTGGGAAATTAATCAAGTATGGGTAGCTGAGAATGAAGAATCTTTCCCCAGTTGCCTCAGCTATAAAAAAAAAAAAAAAAGTTCAACTCATGGTTAGGCAGAGATGTGTCCATTCAAGGAAGAGTTTTTCTGACTAAGGCTTGTCTAGAGCCTCTTATTTGTTCTCTTGTCTTGACAGTCCCATGGGTCATTCTACAGATTCGGTGACATTTCAGTATTGTCAGTGTCCCAAGATGTACTAGTGTTATAACTTGTCAGAACATTTATCAAACTACACTTAAATTACAACATTTCAAAGTTTTACATGTTTTTAATATGGAGTAGAGAATATGATTTTAAACAGAGATGAATTTCAATACTTATATGTTTGCTTTTCTTAGGAATATTAAGAATTTCGCCTGTCCCTATTGACCATCATGCAAATGGCGTGACTCATTTTGAGTACACAGTGTTAAATAATAATGCTTTTTTTTTGTTAAATTAATTGTATATGCCCCCTTATTATGCATAATCCATTTTCTCAGCATAAGACATTTTATTTTCTGAGAAATTCAGGCTTTTACCCCTGTCCTTGTATTTCTTTCAACCCCGTAACGCAACAATACCCCCACTCACAATTAAATAATGGTTTGATCCTGTGGACATCATTTATGAGGAAGTGACATCATACAAGTCTTCAGAGAAGCCTGGTGTGACAAGTGGTAAGCTGCGCTCTCACTTTTTATAAGTATTTCATGTTTTTTAAGCACATATGGGCTTTGTCAATCTCAGGTATTCAACTCTGTTGGGGGGGATTCATAGTTAAGATTTTACCAAGAATTGTTTTTATAGCTATGAAGTATAACAATGTCTTTTGTTGAATAAGGCCATGTGGCACACTGCTAGCTGCTAGCATCCCGAATTAGCAACAGATTAGCACAAAATCTTCAACCCTGTCACATTCAACCCCATCACATTTTTCAATGTTACGGGGTTGAATGGCTGTTACAGGGTTGAATAGCTGTTAAATCTTAGCAATGTTTAATGTATATTGCTTAATACCAATCATATTTTCTTGTTGAATGTTTGTTGTTTACGGTTTTACAGTATCAACTAAAAGTACGAGGAATTTTTGAAAATAATAACTTTAAAAAAGTGACAATTAATTTGTTCTCTCTCCTATATACATTGACATATTTAGGAGTATTATCTGCAAGTTCATGTTCATTTTACTACATAGTGATTAAAAGGATACAATATTTAGTCTTGAAGAGTAAGCAGGTCATTGACTTGACCTTGACCTACAATTTCAGATTCAACAATGGAAAAAACAGCAGCAGAAAGGAAACACACATAGAGAGGAAGGTGAGGGACATCCGCGCGCCGGTGGTCAGGTAATTCTCCTGGACATGGGAAGGGAGCACCAGATGGTGTTGGTGCAACCCTAAAAAGAACCGCAGACAGGCTGATAAGTCAAGGATGTGACATCCCAAATGCTCATACTCTGTACAGGGTCTTAGAGGAGAACAACACTGCCATCAAGCTTTACTTCATTGAAGACGAGGCCATCGAGAAAGCCGTCCAAGGTATGCCAGCCAATTTGCCAGTAGTTCCATCCACAATGCGGATCCACCAAGTTGTTTGTGTGGCTGCAAGGCAAATTGCCTACCGTGATGTAAGCTGTATGTGCACAGTCCACAACAAGAAACTGGAATGCCAGTGTTTCAATACACAACATTTCACATTTACCCCTAAAGTTACATCAGTCGTGTCACAGAGGGAGGTTGATTGGGCAAATCCAGACATATGCGGGAAATGGTGCGTGGCCAAATATGATGACGATTTCTATCCCGGAATAATTCTAGCCACAGATGAATCCCATGTGCAGGTCAAATGCATGTGCTGTGCTGGACCAAATAGGTACTTCTGGCCACTTCTTGATGATATCCTGTGGTATCCATTTGAGGACATCTTGGAACACATTGATCCCCCTAAACCGGTGACTTTTAGGCACATGGAAATACAGAAGGAAGTGTGGGCTAGGCTCTCTCAGTAAAAATGGTGAACAAACTGTAGGCTTACCTATAGGTTATTAATGTTAAGATGTTTGCTTAATGTTCAAACATTCAAACAACACAGACATTCCTGCCATTACTCTGGATATTTCTATGAAATCAATGAAAATGTTGTAACTGTTGTTAGTTTATTAATGTGTTTTAATCTGTCTAGATTTAATCTTGATTGTTTAAAATTTAAAAGCTATGTTGACAGTAGTTTAAAATGTTAAAAAATGGCAACATGTGACCTATATAGGTTATCAATGTTAAGATGTTTGCTCAATGTTCAAACAGACTCCTGCCATTATCAGATGGATATTTTTATGAAATCAATGAAATGTTGTTACTGTTATTAGTTCATTAATGTGTTTTACTCTGTCTAGCTTTCATCTAGATTCTTTAGATTTTAAAAGCTATGTTGACAGTAGGTTAAAAAATGTTTAAAATGTTTAAAAAATGGCAACATGTTAGTGATCTCAAAAGATAAAACATATGACACGTGATGCTTTTCACTCAACCCTGTTACATGATTTTCAACCCTGTTGCGGTGCATTCATCCCTGTTACGAGATTATTTTTTTACATTTTTGTATTAAATACACAAAATATAACATCAATAGTGTTTTTATTGTGTGTATTAAATCAGGGTAAATAAGGCTATTTCAATTTTGTCAGGAATTACGCAGCATTCTTGCACATTTCTTGCGAAAATGTGGAGTTAGATTAGAAATTTCTTCATCGTAAACTGGAAAGGATGGTGCTGGTCAGTTTTTCTTGATTTTCTCTTTAATTACAATTTGCCATTATTTACAAGGGACATCTAAACTGTGAGATTATGCCAGAAGCTGATCTCATGCTTATTGGAAAAATGAATAGTTGAATAACAAAATGACTGTGACGGGGTTGAATTAAATTGGGACTTGTTTGAGAAAATAATACAGAATAATAACTTAATACTCTACATTGAGATGGGAAAAGGTATTTTCTATCAAGTACACACATTACTTTGTCACATCAAATAAAAAAAAGCTTAAGATTTTAATGTTCATTGTTTCATCCTCCTCAATCACAAAAGGCACCGAATCTGTAGAATGACCCCCATATCTATTCGCTCCCAATTAGATAAGACACTGTTTAACTTTATATGGAAAAATAAAGCTCACAAAGTGAAAAAATATGTTCTTACAAACAGTGTGGGCGGTCCTAATATGTTGTACTTCACCACTTTTAACCAAGTCTTAAAGATTTATTGGATAAAGAGTTACTTTAAGGACCCAAACAGCTTTTGGTTTACAAAACCAAATCTTATTTTCAATTAATTTGGTGGCTTAAGTTTCCTTTTGCAGTGTCCTTAAGCAGGTTAAACACTTCCTGTTAAACTGGCTGATTTCCACAAACAAATGCTTAATTGTTGGTCCCTTCTATACAAACATAATTTCCCCCCTCATATGTATGTTATATGGAATAATCTTATCATAAAATATAAAAACAAGTCACTGTTTTTAGAACATTGGTTTAGGAAGGACATTTTACTTGTGGGCCAGCTGCTCAACTCAGACATCATACAATTAGTTTTTAAGAATGTATGAGCTCCCTGTCTCACCAAAGGAATATGAAATGGTGTGTAAAGCAATACCAGATGGTGTTCTAACCCTTTTCAAACAAACTGTGTTCAATACAGATCCATCACTTTGAACTATAGTAGTTAACAGTGTCTCAATTACTGATAAACAAAAAAATCTATAATTCATTCATTAGAGAAGCTTTTTATGACAGTGATGTTCCAATAGCTAAATGTAGGTGGAACATCGGCCAAAGGAATGGACTTTATCATACAAATATGTGCTCACAAACAAAGTGAGGGAAACACTCTTTAAATAACTCACAGATAATACCCATCTAACTCACAGATAATACCCATCTAACTCACAGATAATACCCATCTAACTCACAGATAATACCCATCTAACTCACAGATAATACCCATCTAACTCACAGATAATACCCATCTAACTCACAGATAATACCCATCTAACGAAAGTATCCCTTGGGCATTTGTTTTTCCAATGTGTCTATGTGACTATGTTCTGGGTGGATCTTCGACTGGATTTGGGTAAAAGATTTAGTAGGGACATCCATCTGCAAGCTTGTGATCTTCTTTTTGTTTTTGATAGTCCAAGATTCTCCACTAACGAAAAGTATGTGATAAATTTGATTATAATTCTTCCTAAATACCACATCCATAAAAACATAAAATAAAATAACATCTTATTCAATCTTTTTTAAGGTAGACTTAAATAATTACTTTGCCACATTGAATACTATGCTCTGTAAGAATAAGAAGGTATTGAAATCAATGGATACTCCTAAGCTTTTCAATTTCTTTGAATGTAAAAACCCTGTATGTGTTTCTGTTTTTGTGTTGACCTGTTTGTGATGTTTTGTGATACAAAAATCTATACATCCTTCTTAAAAAATGTAACACATTTGAATTTTTATCCTTCAAAATGTATGGAATTTCAAATAAAAATAAATTAAATTAAATTAAAGTATGGGTAGCTGGAACCCAATATGGCGACCGGAGTATGAGCGAGTGGGTGTGTCGAAAGGAGTGGGCATATGGACAGCGAATCAGCTAATTGGGCAGATTTGTTGCCAGTAAAGACCGTTTTGCGTGGCAGATTGGGCTGCACTACGAGTCGATAGTAAACCGGCAGCGACCAGTGCTCCGGTGTTGTGCCTGCCGATTTAAAGTGCTTCCTATTGGGTATCATGGCCGTGGACGGGCAAAGGTGTGCGTTTGTAACTACGAACAGCTGACACAAGCTTAGTCAAGTGTCAGTTTTTCTATTAACATATAATTTCGAGTCGGTGTTTGGTTTTCGTATTGACGAAACGTGAAGAAATCCGGTGGAGGTATTTGAGCAACATTGGGCTATGACTGAAGCAGAGATGGGTGGAAAGGTAGGTGGGTTAGGAGTTGAGGAGGACGGGATGGAGTGTAGTGGTGGAATATGGAAAGGTGGAGGTAGAGTAAAGGTTAAGAAGAAGAGGAATCCTGAGGAGCCTTTGCAGGTCTTGTCAGAGGAGAGTAGTGACGTCTCCCGAGTGGCGCAGTGGTCTAAGCTGCGCCACTAGAGATCCTGGTTAGAATCCAGGCTCTGTCGTAGCCGGCCGTGACCGGGAGACCCATAGGGCGGCGCACAATTGGCCCAGCGTCGTCCAGGGTAGGGGAGGGAATGGCCGGCAGGGATGTTGGTAGAGCATGGCGTTTGCTTCAACCACTGCCGTCCAGTTTGATCCGGCATGCTACTATCATCCATACGTTTACATACCTGCTTGAGTGAGCGCCTTCTCATACTGTTTAGCATACTGTTGCAAACGCCAGGGTTGTGGGTTCGATTCCCGCGGGGGGCCAGTATGAAAAATAAATAAAAATATGTATGCACTCACTAACTGTAAGTCGCTCTGGATAAGAGCGTCTGCTAAATGACTAAAATGTAAATGTGATGAGGGAGGTTCGGTTCGCAGTGTTGTACTGAGAGAAGTGGAGTTCAAGGTGTTGGTGAAATGTAAGGACCAATGTGGAGTCACAGCGGTGAGTCTGATCGCGTTGACTAGAGATTTGGAGAGTAGGAGAGGTTGTGTATGCTAAAGTTCTTCGTGATGGAAGTTTGGTGGTGGTGTGTTTCAATGCTAAACAGTATGAGAAGGCGCTCATACTCAAGCAGTTATGTAAACGTGTGGATGATAGTAGCAAGCCGGATCAAACTGGACGGCAGTGGTTGAAGGGAGTTATTACAGGAGTTCCAGAAGTTGTTAACATGAAATCAATTAAGGACCACTTGAAGGAAGGCTCCAGATAACACGAGATGGGAAGAAGGTGGATAGCTTGACAGTGCTCTTAAATTTTGAGGATCTGGTACTGCCAGAAAATAATTATGATTGGGTATATGAGTTACTATGTGCGAGCATATGTTCTGAAACCATTGCGTTGCTATAACAGAGCAAGGTTTGGGCATGTGGCGGCGGTGTACAAAGGCAAAATGAGATGTGTGGGGTAGAACATGCATATCCGGAGTGTGGAGACGGGGTCCAGTTAAAGTGCTGTAACAGTGGGGGTTGTTCAGTGATGAAAGACAGGCGGAAGTGAGGAGTGAGCGAAAAATCTTGTATGTAGAAGCAGTGAAGGTAGTTCACGGAGAAACAATCAGGGCACCTAGAAGAGCAGGTATTCCAGGGCAGATTGAGATGCAGGTTGGGCGTGATGTAGGGAGCAGAATGGGGGAGAACACAAGAATGCTAGTAGACGTGAGGAAGGTTGTTACATTTGTGACAGCAGCAATCAATTGCACAGAAAAATTACAATCGAAGACTAAGAAGATACAGATCATAGTGGAGCAGGCAGTGAGGTATTTTGGGATCACAGGATTGACATGGGAAAATGTACAGGATGATCTCAACTACCTCAACTAGCCGGTGCTCCTGCACCGGTACCCCCCTGTATATATAGCCTCCCTACTGTTATTTTATTTTACTTCTGCTCTTTTTTTCTCAACACTTTTTTGTTGTTTTATTTTACTTTTTTATTAAAAATAAATGCACTGTTGGTTAAGGGCTGTAAGTAAGCATTTCACTATAATGTCTGCACCTGTTGTATTCGGCGCATGTGGCCAATACAATTTGATTTGATTTGATTTGATCAATAAGATTGAGAATCAGTCCTGCCAGCAATCATGTATTGGTTAATTTTCATAATGGTGTTAATACTTCAATGGAATGTCAGAAGTTTGATGGCTGATGGGCAAGAGTTCAAAAAGTTTATTGAGGAGTTACCAGCCAAACCTGATGTGATATGTCTCCAGGAGACATGGCTTAAACCTACTCTAGATGTTATATAACAAGGTTATGTTGCAGTCCGTAGAGATAGTAGTAGTCATCTGAACTAAGATCATTGTGGCTGACAATATTGTATACCTATTGCTGGACAAGTTACATACTGATAATTTCTGTGAACATTACCATGCGTTCACTGTGTTTGATGGTGTTTATGACAAAGTTGTTGTCAAAGTTGATGATCTGACTGTTTTCACTGTGATGCCTCTGTGATGCACCTTTTTCATTTTAATGTGCCTGTGAGGCACTTTTCACTTTGGCCTAAATAAATGAAACAAAGCAGAGTCACTACTCTTGTAAGGAATCCTTTATTGCTCCTTTTTAAGTCACCTACAACTTGCAGGCTTGATTTGAGTGGGAGAGAACCAGACAAAACATTGTTATTTCCTAGGGTGAATATTTAGCACTTCCTGGTGTCAATTCAGCTACAGGATGCATTCTCTAGAGTTGATCCTCAACACTGAAAGGTGTTGCTCCTTAATACTGAGGGTTTTGAAAATACACTCCCATGGGTCATTTGAACAACTTCTTAAGTGTTATATCTTAACACTCAGTGTTTCAATATTAACACTACAAAAAGTGTTACATTAACACTGGGCGAGTGTTTTAAAATTAACATTTACGTCATTTAGCAGACGCTCTTATCCAGAGCGACTTACAAATTAACACATTCAAATGTGTTTTGAACCGTGGGCGATAACCGCTGAAAACGCTACGCACTGAGAAGGGTTTTCGAGCGCTACATAGATATGAGATTATTTTTATCCAAGTCTATGTTTAATGGCTTTATTTTGGTTATAAATTTACATGTACAGTGGGGGGGGGGAAGTATTTAGTCAGCCACCAATTGTGCAAGTTCTCCCACTTAAAAAGATGAGAGGCCTGTAATTTTCATCATAGGTACACGTCAACTATGACAGACAAATTGAGAAAAAATAGTTCCAGAAAATCACATTGTAGGATTTTTAATGAATTTATTTGCAAATTATGGTGGAAAATAAGTATTTGGTCACCTACAAACAAGCAAGATTTCTGGCTCTCACAGACCTGTAACTTCTTCTTTAAGAGGCTCCTCTGTCCTCCACTCTTACCTGTATTAATGGCACCAGTTTGAACTTGTTATCAGTATAAAAGACACCTGTCCACAACCTCAAACAGTCACACTCCAAACTCCACTATGGCCAAGACCAAAGAGCTGTCAAATGACACCAGAAACAAAATTGTAGACCTGCACCAGGCTGGGAAGACTGAATCTGCAATAGGTAAGCAGCTTGGTTTGAAGAAATCAACTGTGGGAGCAATTATTAGGAAATGGAAGACATACAAGACCACTGATAATCTCCCTCGATCTGGGGCTCCACGCAAGATCTCACCCTGTGGGGTCAAAATGATCACAAGAACAGTGAGCAAAAATCCCAGAACCACACGGGGGGACCTAGTGAATGACCTGCAGAGAGCTGGGACCAAAGTAACAAAGCCTACCATCAGTAACACACTACGCCGCCAGGGACTCAAATCATGCAGTGCCAGACGTGTCCCCCTGCTTAAGCCAGTACATGTCTAGGCCCGTCTGAAGTTTGCTAGAGTGCATTTGGATGATCCAGAAGAGGATTAGAATGTCATATGGTCAGATGAAACCAAAATAGAACTTTTTGGTAAAAACTCAACTCGTCGTGTTTGGAGGACAAAGAATGCTGAGTTGCATCCAAAGAACACCATACCTACTGTGAAGCATGGGGGTGGAAACATCATGCTTTGGGGCTGTTTTCTGCAAAGGGACCAGGACGACTGATCTGTGTAAAGGAAAGAATGAATGGGGCCGTGTATCGTGAGATTTTGAGTGAAAACCTCCTTCCATCAGCAAGGGCATTGAAGATGAAATGTGGCTGGGTCTTTCAGCATGACAATGATCCCAAACACACCGCCCGGGCAACGAAGGAGTGGCTTCGTAAGAAGCATTTCAAGGTCCTGGAGTGGCCTAGCCAGTCTCCAGATCTCAACCCCATAGAAAATCTTTGGAGGGAGTTGAAAGTCTGTGTTGCCCAGCGACAGCCCCAAAACATCACTGCTCTAGAGGAGATCTGCATGGAGGAATGGGCCAAAATACCAACAACAGTGTGTGAGAACCTTGTGAAGACTTACAGAAAACGTTTGACCTGTGTCATTGCCAACAAAGGGTATATAACAAAGTATTGAGAAACTTTTGTTATTGACCAAATACTTATTTTCCACCATAATTTGCTAATAAATTCATTAAAAATCCTACAATGTGATTTTCTGGATTTTTTTCATTTTGTCTGTCATAGTTGACGTGTACCTATGATGAAAATTACAGGCCTCTCTCATCTTTTTAAGTGGGAGAACTTGCACAATTGGTGGCTGACTAAATACTTTTTTCCCCCACTGTATATGATATTAAATAATAAATACTTTGAATTTGATAAAATTACACTAATATTTTAAGTACATTCTTCCAATATACAATATTCATAGTATCAAATGACTTGATATGTAGGCTAGTCATGGTCTACCTAACATGTATAATTTCCAACTTTGACTCGGGTAGATGTGACATAGTACATGTAAATCTGTCTCCCTCTGTTTAGTATGATATGTTACGTTTCATATGAGATATATTAATTTGTGGATTTCCATCTATTTCGTATATGTTACGAATTTGCAATGCGCATTAGTTGAATTTAAAACATACAATCCACCTGCAGTGAAGCAGCTCAACTATCCAAGACCCCCTCAGAGTCCCCTCCCCAAAAACCTCCTCCATCCCCCACCCCCATCTCCAGCCCCTCCGAGGCACCATCCCCGCCCAACCCAACCTAACAACTACCCATCCGATGTGCCAACAACCAATCAAAAAGAACTGAGAAAAAGAGATGAAAATAACAATGTAAAACAAAAGATATCAAAGACAATACAATTTAAACAGCAAGGCCGTTTGTGTGCATGTGTGGCACTATTTGTGCATGCGCATTTGTGAATGTGAGTGCATGTGTGATACGAATTCCAATTTGTTGTGACTAACTTTAGCTAGGTGGCTAATGCTCCTGTTAGCTAGGTGGCTAATGCTATTACTGCTAGGCTAGGGGTTAGAGGTTAAGGTTAGGTGTTAGGTTAAAGGGTTAGGGGAAAGGTTAGCTAACATGGTAAATAGTTGCAAAGTATCAAAAAAAGTCACTCCCCTCTCTTTTGCCCTCAGAACAGCCTGAATTCGTCGGGGCATGGACTCTACAAGGTGTTGAAAGCGTTCCACAGGGATGCTTCCCACAGTTGTGTCAAGTTGGCTGGATGTCCTTTGGGTGGACTGTTATTGATACGCTCAGGAAACTGTTGAGCGTGAAAAACCCAGCAGCATTGCAGTTCTTGACACAAACCAGTATGCCTCGCACCTACTACCATAACCTGTTCAAAGGCACTTAAATATTTTGTCTTGCCCTTTCGCCCTCTGAATGGCACAAATATACACAATCCATGTCTCAATTGTCTCAAGGCTTAAAAATCCTTCTTTAACTGGTCTCTTCCCCTCCATCTACACTGATTGAAGTGGATTTAACAAGTAACATAAGGGATCATAACTTTCACCTGGTCAGTCTGTCATGGAAAAAGCAGGTGTCCTTAATGTTTTGTACACTCAGTGTATAACTGTACCAATTATAACATATCATACTAATTTGAGTGTCCCGAATTTACATTTGCTGTTACATCTAGCTGTACATCTATCTAGCTATCTACATTTGAAACCCCACCTCTTTAAGGAATACCTGGGATAGGATAAAGTAATCCTTCTACCCACCCCCCCACCCCCCCCTAAAAAAAAAAAAAAAAACTAGAAAAAAAAAAAAAAATGTGTAAAGTGGTTATTACATTTACATTTTAGTCATTTAGCAGACGCTCTTAACCAGAGCGACTTACAGGAGCAATTAGGGTTAAGTGCCTTGCTCAAGGGCACATTAACGTCATTTAGCAGACGCTCTTAGCCAGAGCGACTCACAAATTGGTGCGTTCACCCTATAGCCAGTGGGATAACCACTTTACAATTTGGGGGGGGTTAGAAGGAATACTTTATCCTATCCCAGGTATTCCTTAAAGAGGTGGGGTTTCAAATGTCTCCGGAAGGTGGTGAGTGACTCCGCTGTCCTGGCGTCGTGAGGGAGCTTGTTCCACCATTGGGGTGCCAGAGCAGCGAACAGTTTTGACTGGGCTGAGCGGGAGCTGTGCTTCCGCAGAGGAAGGGGAGCCAGCAGGCCAGAGGTGGATGAACGCAATGTCCTCGTTTGGGTGTAGGGACTGATCAGAGCCTGAAGGTACAGAGGTGCCGTTCCCCTCACTGCTCCATAGGCAAGCACCATGGTCTTGTAGCGGATGCGAGCTTCAACTGGAAGCCAGTGGAGTGTGCGGAGGAGGGGGGTGACGTGAGAGAACTTGGGAAGGTTGAACACCAGACGGGCTGCGGCATTCTGGATGAGTTGTAGGGGTTTAATGGCACAGGCAGGGAGCCCAGCCAACAGCGAGTTGCAGTAGTCCAGACGGGAGATGACAAGTGCCTGGACCAGGACCTGCGCCGCTTCCTGTGTAAGGCAGGGTCGCACTCTCCGAATGTTGTAGAGCATGAACCTGCAGGAGCGGGTCACCGCCTTGATGTTGGCGGAGAACGACAGGGTGTTGTCCAGGGTCACGCCTAGGCTCTTCGCACTCTGGGAGGTTATCCAACTGGCTATAGGGTGAATGCACCAATTTGTAAGTCGCTCTGGATAAGAGCGTCTGCTAAATGACGTAAATGTAAATCTAGTCTATGAGACCAGGCTGTAATTACATGCTGCATTTATGTAAGAAATGTTATGATTCATAGCACTTCTTGATAATTTTTAATGTACATTAGTGAGTATAATATCTAATAGCTCATTATGAATATTCAGGTAAGTTATATGCATACAACACAATCAGATAGTTTAGAGGTTTTTATTGACACTTTTTATTGGTGAAGCTGCAGCAGGGGCATCAGGCCAGCTCAGTCCCTGGGTGGAGGGGTTGGTGAGCAGGCCTTCACACGCTGCAGCCACAAGGGTCATCTGGGGTCAGAGGTTAAACAGAGCTCACTGGACCCAATACTGACCTGAGATCAGTGTATATGAAAACTTCATAATTTCACACAATCCTCACACTGACTTAGTGACTGATGTGAGTGAAAGTTGGAGTTACAGCAGGTATCTCAGCTTAGTATTTGGTCTGCTGAGTATGGGCACACTGGACAGAGGCTGGCACGTTTTTAAAAATAACAAGAAATTAAGACTTATCAGAATGAGCAATGTCAGAGTCCAAATTCTAAATAATGTATGTGAATGGTGTTTATAGACAGTCCAGATCAGTGAAGTAGAATTTCTGGTCAATTTTGTTAATGTCCAAAAGTTATTTTCGGATGTAGGTAATAATACTAGAAACGTTCTGCGCGAATAACGTATGAAATAACACAAACAAATCTAAATACTGCAAAGTTGGCTAGGAGCTAGAAACAGGGCGACCGTGTCTATCGACGTACAGTTCTGTGAATGCATCCTTTTTCAAGACATGTTGAATAATAGTTTATTGGTCCCAGCCAGTTATCCAGTGTGACCTTTAACCTCAGGATCCGCACTTCTGCACGGCATTCGCTGAAGACGGCGCCGGGCCGCCGTTAGCGATGACATCATCAGGTTCAGGGGTCATTATGGCCGCCAGTGGATCAGAACCTGACGTCAACTGCTCCTTCTTAAAGCCTGAGGAGACAGGAAATAAAGAGAAGAAGTAGTACACACACACCAGTTCTATGTAAAGGTTATGAAAATGTAAGACAAGGTTTAGCAGACCAGCGCCAAGATTTATTTAGTTACCAAATGACGCAATTAGCCTGCCTAATCATCATGACTGATAATGCTTCATAAATCCTAGTCGTAAATAGCTGGTTATCAAACAAACAAGAGCTCAAGAAGTATCCAAATGTCAAAACGGTTGCCGTCACGACTGACACAGGGTAAAACACTACAGCAGTCTTTTAAAGACATATGAAGTGACCTTAGGGTGTTATTATAGAGGTTGTCACACGGATCTAACAAATGTTATCCAACCACTAGGGATTAGAGATTAACCTCCTAAACCTGTGCTTAAAATGTGGAGATGCAATAAACTGATTGAAATTCGAAGACTTAGCCTTTAAACCATGGGATAATTTAGACTGATAAGGTAATATATTACCAGTGACAGCCTGCCCACTGGGCCCACTGGGCAAAAACAGGTTGAATCAACATTGTTTCCACTTCATTTAAAAAACAAATAATAATATGACGACGTTGAATCAACGTGGAAAACTGATTGGATTTGCAAAAAGTTATCAACGTAAGGGAATTTAGTCTTTTTCACCCAACTTTTAACCTAAATCAAATGCCATGGTGACATTTTTTGTTGATTTCACATTGTAAATAAAAAAATAAATAGACGCTGAACTGTCTGTGCCCAGTAGATGTGCTACATATCAGTGCAATGTATCAATGGCCAATATTGCCCTATGTTATGTATACATGCAGTAGAGGTTAATGAAATGCAGGGCTCTATTCAATCTTTATTGATGAAGAACTACAAATTGCGAGATAGAAATGTAAAGGTCATTTCCGATTGAGACGACATATGCAGCGTTTACCGTGAATTTAGTCTCCGCTAATGTGGGAACATTGCCTTTAAATTTCAATCACACTAACGCTGAACTTCAGCGATACGAATTGAATAGAGCCTGCAGACTGTGGGGGAAAACCCAAGGACGTGGTTATTGGCGGCCATTCAAAAAATCTGATCTAACAAAGTGGATATTCATCAAATCCGTCATGATTTATGTGTTCTAACAGGCCCACAATGTGGTTACTAAAATCTAATTTGGATATATTTGGCTGTTTTTGCTGCATAATGTTGGGATTGAACTTGAAATATACTTATTCCTGTCACTATATAAGAACTTGATTACGCTACATGTATGATAACTGTTCATGTTCTGTGTCAATGAAGTGTGAATAAGGAATGTGAATGGAAAGTTACTGAGGGAGGAGAAGGGCAACAGTTAGTCTCTGATAAGGCAGGCCAGCTGCGGAACTAGGAGGGCGCCAGGAATTCAGCTCGAGGTAAAGTCAACAGATGAAGTGAGAAGAAACCTCTGGGACAGGGGCCAGAGAGGCCCAGCCCAACGACCCTCCTACTACAGTCCTCTCTCACACACATACACTTCAATACCCACAAATCTTCTAGCATCAGGCAGGGACATTGCTACACCAGTAAGAGGAACCAATTAAGTTCCTGCCTAGCAACAGAGATGTATTGGCTGTCTAGAAACAGTACCAGTCAAAAGTTTGGACATACCTACTCATTTCAGGGTTTTTCTTTATTTTCACTTTTCTACATTGTAGAATAATAGTGAAGACATCAAAACTATGAAATAACACACATAGAATCATGTAGTAACCAAAAAAGTGTTAAATCAAAATATATTTTAGATTTGAGATTCTTCAAAGTAGCCACCCTTTGCCTTGATGACACTTTGCACACGCTTGGCATTCTCTCAACCAGCTTCATGAGGTAGTCACCTGGAATACATTTCAATTAACAGGTGTGCCTTGTTAAAAGTTAATTTGTGGAATTTCTTTCCTTCGTAATGCATTTGAGCCAATCACTTGTGTTGTGACAAGGTAGGGGTGGTATGCAGAAGATATTTGGTAAAAGACCAAGTCCATATTATGGCAAGAACAGCTCAAATAAGAAAACAGAAACGACAGTCCATTATTACTTTAAGACATGAAGGTCAGTCAATACGGGAAATTTCAAGTACTTTGAACGTTTCTTCAAGTGCAGTCACAAAAACCATCAAGCGCTATGATGAAACTGGCTCTCATGAGGACCGCCACAGGAAAGGAAGACCCAGAGTTACCTCTGCTGCAGAGGATAAGTTTATTAGTTAACTGCACCTCAGATTGCAGCCCAAATAAATGCTTAACAGAGTTCAAGTAAGAGACATCTCAACATCAACTGTTCAGAGGAGACTGTGTGAATCAGGCCTTCATGGTCGAATTGCTGCAAAGAAACCACTACTAAAGGACACCAATAAGAAGAAGAGACTTGCTTGGGCCAAGAAACACGAGCAATGGACATTAGACCGGTGGAAATCTGTCCTTTTTGGTTCCAACCGCTGTGTCTTTGTGAGACACTGAGTAGGTGAACGGATGATCTCCACAGGTGTGGTTCCCACCGTTAAGCATGGAGGAGGAGGTGTGATGGTGCTTTGCTGGTGACACTGTCTGTGATTTATTTAGAATTCAAAGCACACTTAACCAGCATGAATACCACAGCATTCTGCAGTGATACACCATCCCATCTGGTTTGTGATTAGTGGGACTATCATTTGTTTTTCAACAGGACAATAACCCAACACACCTCCAGGCTGTGTAAGGGCTATTTGACCAAGAAAGAGAGTGATGGAGTGCTGCATCAGATGACCTGGCTTCCACAATCACCCGACCTCAACCCAATTGAGATGGTGTGGGATGAGTCGGACCCCAGAGTGAAGGAAAAGCAGCCAACAAGTGCTCAGCATATGTGGGAACTCCTTCAAGACTGTTGGAAAAGCATTCCAGGTGAAGATGGTTGAGAGAATGCCAAGAGTGTGCAAAGCTGTCATCAAGGCAAAGGGTGGCTACTTTGAAGAATATAAATGAGTAGGTGTGTGCAAACTTTTGACTGGTACTGTATGTAAGAAGTTAGTAGGAGGTTATAAATACATGTACTTGTGTAATCATAACTAGGGCTGTTACGTTAACCGTATTACCGCCACACCGGCAGTCACAAGGCATGACGGCAGTCAAATTCCACGTGACCGTTTAGTCATGGTAATTAGGCTTCTCCAAGCTCTGATGCTGCTGATGGTCATTAGTAGCCTACCAAACTTGATAACTGCCTGGTACTCAGCACTCTATTGTCCCTCTAATCACTCTGACATCAATGCAAAAGTCCTCAACACTTAATGAGAGCCCATGAGCTCATGTTGCACAAATTTTCTATAGGCTATGCAATTGCGTGAGAAAACAGAGTGATGGCCTCTGTTAAAAAAAATAGGAGGATCCCATCAGCTTTCTATAGGCTAGGCCTACTATATTTACTTCTCAACTTTCCTAATATTAAGCACACTGCTTCTCTTTACAACAGGAGTATAGCCTACCTGGCTGGCATGAAATGAAAATGAACAACGGGAAAAGCGTCCTCCAGTCGCTATTTAAGTGCATAGATAACATGTATTTTTCCCCCTGCCCCTGTTGAGACAGGTGCATGATAATGGTCCATTCTAAATCAAAACAAATTTCACACATATATTATGTAAAGACAAGATTAAATCAAGAATAGTCTGATGGGTGACAATATTAGCCTATCACTTGTGAATGATATATTAGCACTTGTGAATGATGCTCAGCTTAAGGCAAGAAATAGTGCATGCTTTTTTTTCTCGACTTTCTCAAATCATAGTCGCACACTTCATGTAGCCTAGCCCATAGGCCTATATGTTTTGATAAGGTTTGTATCACAACTAAAGTGGCTAAATAACTTCTTAAAATGAAGCACATTAATCCGCTTTACAACAGATGTAGAGCCTAACTGGCATACATATGCAGCGCGTGAGTTTCATGTTAGGGGAACATAATTTTCACCATAAAAATGCACCTTTATAATAAAAGCATTACATGCATAATCACATTTGCGGTCAAATTTGAGAATGGTGTTTTCCTGCTAATGGAACATTACCGCTTATAGCCAAATGCCGTGTGCACATTGCTGCGCTTATAATGTGAAGAAATCTGTTGCGTCAGGCTCATTGCTTAAACATTTTTTTCAATGCTAGTGGTTGTATTAATTTGGGATCTATCGCATCCCACAACTGTCCCAGACTATGTTTGGAATATTTATTTCTCGCACAGAATAGGTCAACTTTTGTACTATGGGGGATAGTAGATTGACATAGGCTAGTGCTTTTGCTGTTTGTTAGGCCTACTCATCTTCTTGGCTGATGAAAAGTAAATGTGGACAGTTCTTCCAATATCTTCAATATGCGCCTCGGAATTGGATAAGGATGCGCGTAGTTGCGTCTCCGATGTGTGAAAGACCTGTGAGAAAGACCTGATCACGTGACAAAGAGCCATGTGAGTGAGAGGTGCTTCGGTATGCAGCCGGGAGAAGGGAATTATAATTATTATATTCAGCCCAAGGGTTCAACAGCCACTGGCCGCAAAAGGCATGGATTTTTTTAGGCAGCATTACGGCCACACAAAGCGGATGTAGCTGGGAAATTGCTTGTCAAATTGTGAATGAGAGACTGATGAAGTGTGTACAGCCTGCACAAAAAACAAAGCAGAGCTCATGACTTTCATGCTACTTTTTTCCAATCATCATTAGTCACATCATGCAGCCTTAGAATGTATTAAAAATCAAAACATATAGCCCAACATTTGTATCACAACTTAAGTTACATAAATAACTCTAAATTAAGCCTATAGGAGTACCTATTTCTTTCTTAACCGCTCAACACAGAATAGCCTCAAATCGTTTGGAGAAAATATTATTTCTATTTAGCTATGTTCAATTGTATTCTTCATACTATAAAATAACGCCATAGAATTCTAAGCAAATCTTGTCTGCTAAATGAACTAGTGTAGCCCACAGCCATATGGCATAGCCAGATCAGTCGCTAACATAAGGACAACTCAGAGTATGCTATTCTGTTGTTCTGAAATAGACTACATTTTCTTCATATCATGTTTTTAGACCTGTCTAAAATAAATAATGGATGTATTGTGATGGTGTAGGCTATATTACATGGATTTATTAGACTTACCATGAGACCGGCAGTAATTTGCTTGACAATCCCCAGATGACAAAATTTCATGACCGCCACAGCCCTAATCATAACTTGTCTTTGCAGCTGTATGACCCAATGGGATGTATAAACTTGGCTTGCTCTTTTCGCTAGTTGAGTCATTACTCTTTGTTAAGAACCTAACAATAATATTTAGAAGTTGTCCTTTTCAGGATTTGAAATGTACGCTAAATGCTAACTCCTGTTCATAAAAGCTGGTAGCATAGCTAGCCATATATAAAATTGGGGGTGGTAGTTAAAGACGTTTTTAAGTGTAATGCAGTTGATTGGTGATGACATGAACATGTATTGGGGTTGACATCCATTCAAGCATATAATCTGATTTTTACCCCAACATTGTGTGAAATAAACATATAAATGTAGGCTAATTTTAATTGGAGACAATGAGAAGATTCTGAATCTTTCCCCCACGCATGTGTGGTGTTTCCATTGTTTTGGTCAAATTCCATTGATCTCTTTACCGCATCTATCAAGGACACCACCTGTATGGCATTGTAAGGTAGTGCCAGTGTTCTTACATATTCAATTGTTAGGTGGTGCCAGAGTGTTCTATGCCGTTGTAAGCATAGACATAAAAATGAATAGAACGGACTTGGAAGCACTAACCCTGGCAATTGACTGGTAAACTCATGGGTACACTCGAAATGGCTGCCTAGTATTGTGATGCAATAATTTCCATGGTATTTTGGAATGTTTTATCAACTGATGCTGGATTGCCATGGTAATGTAGAATGTTCATTCAAATGATGCTAACTGATATGGCTCATGCAATTGAATGTATTTTTTGTAATGTCAGTTGAGTTGACTCAACAAATCACAGCACAGATTGAAGGGTAAACTTCCTGATTTTACTTCCTGGCATGGGTACACTCAAAATGGCTGCCAGTCCACCCATTATGCCATCAATGACTTGAATGGAGACACCCTTCCTATTAATTCTTATATCTATGGCATTGTTCGGTAATGCCAGTATTTTTAACGATGGTATTGTTCTATGCAATTCTATGCCATTGTTAGGTAGTTAGCTCTGTGGCATTGTTTGGTAATTCCAGTGTTCTTAAAGCTGCAATATGCAACTTTTTGGGTGACCAAATTCACTTAAAAATGTGAGTTATAGATCTGTCATTCTCATTTAGTACGTTTACATACACAGTAATAATTCAATATTAAACTGATTATGGCAGTAGGCAGATTACGCAATAGTCATGTAAACACCTTACTCTGTTTATCTTAAAAATCGGCATGAAGTCTAAATCTAAATAATTAATCTGACTTTCCACAATAATTGCATTATTGTGTGCATGTAACCGTACTCATTGAACGCAAGTCTAAGAAGCGGCAGATCTCTTCTATGTGCGTTATTTGTGTACTTCCCGTTCTTAAGTTTTGTTTTTAAGTCGTACTTTCGGTTTTATACACCAGCTTCAAACCAGCTGAAAATACATATTTTTGGTTATGGAAATATATTTCTCAGTGGTTTAGAATGGTACAATGATTCTCTAAAAACTATACTTTTTGTTTTGTCACAAACTGAAATTAGGCGAACTATTACAATTTTAGCAACCAGGAAAATAGATAAATAGGTTGGTAACAATCAGCATTGTTGCATATCTATGGCATTACTGGTCATAGTCAGCATTATTACCAATAACACCACATGGTGTGACGATGGCCTTCTCCTCTTGCTCTCTCTCAGCAATGTGGGCCCGGATCTTCCTCACCGTCCAGATGCTGGCTGAAAGATGGGAGAGAATGAGACAGATAAGCACTGCAATGCTTCCCACCCCACCCCACAAAGTCACCCAGAAGCATCTCAAACAGCAGTTTAAAAAGTGTAATATATCCCTGCAGGTTATTAGCAAAACATTATTGAAATGACTCATCACAAGATTATATCATTGGCATGGATGTATAGCCTATGTAACATGACTTCACATCTGTTACTTTGTAACAACTAGAATGAAGATATCGGCACGCTTACCTTTGATCAGCAGTCAGACCATGGCGCGAGAGTCTGTTCTTCTTTCTCCTCAGAAAAGGGATGTTTTTGTCGCCAGATAGAGGAATGTCTTGATGCTTGAACGATGCCTTTTCGTAGTACAGTGGTTCTGCTGTTACCAAACAAGTTACAAAAAGCACCCCCTGTTACGTATTGCGGATAATCTTAGAGGTGGAGTTTCGGGAACTCGTCTCTCTATTGGAGCAGACAGCTACGCGGCTTCACTGATTGGCTACTTCTATATATCTCAATAGTTACATTTGACCCCGTCTCGTGATCTGCTTATGTACTGGATAATTGAATTAAGGAGTATTTTTAGTGATGGTAAACATGTCATATCACTCTGAATTAGAAAACGTGTTTATTATAAACTCGGTGTCAGACTGTGTGACACATTTAATAAAACTAACTGTGGGACAATTTGTCCAAGGTCATTTGTGCCAATATATCACTGGTTTCTGTAGACTATGGTGGTTTAATAAACGTGTTAAATTCAATTTGCTGATTGAAGAAAGTACACAAACATAAGATTGGAATTCATTTATTGCCCATATTTTACATAATATTTTCCTGTTTCATGTCAATGTCACACAACTGAAAAACTCATGCAACACGCCTTTGCAACATGCCAGTGAATATGACAGACCATCTCACAATACCAATACAGCAGTTTATTCAAGATATTTGCATTTCTAACTTCAATATATACACATTTCACTTTAACTTAAATTTAATATCGCAAAAATACAATAATTTACATCACACACCATTTAATTCTGTCTTTCAGAGCATTACAATAATATTTTATTTTTACAATAAAAATAAAAGGACATTTGTAATCACCATGGTAGTAGGACAACTACTGTGGAGACACTCATAAGGAATGTGAAGCGTGGGGTAGAAGGTACAGGACTAGGCCTCAGAAACAGCTCTACAGCGTTACAATTCAGCATTCAACTACAAAGCTACTGCATAGTCAACCTTTGCGCACTTTCTCAAAAGGAGCTAACCAGTGCCATTACAGTGAACTGCAACTCACCTACATGTCATACATATTGGATAATACTTTTACCTCCACCTGAACAACTGCTTTGGATAGGTATACGCTTTTTGGTTTATAATTAGTTCGACCATGGCTTATATACCAAGCTGGGTGGAATTATTTTCACCATATTGCTTATACCTATCCAACTCTCTCAGATCTAAACAAGTACCTAGAGAGTAGGGGCTAAGACTCCATTCAGCTCCACATCTTTATTTTTCACACAAAACAAGAAAAATCCACAAAAACAATAAACTTCCACTAGGAGAGGGCTAATTGGAGGGCTGGAGTGTTGCTGGGCGGACCTCAGTCCAACCTGATCTTCTGATTGGTCATCCTGTAGATGATGCTGTCATATCCTGGGTCCATGTTCCACAGATTGTATGAGATGACGATGACAGCCAGGGCAAGGATGATCATCAGCCACAGCACGATGTTGAAGATCACTGCATAATTAAAGTTATACTTATAGGCCAGGTTATAGGGACTGCCAGGGTTACTCTGTGGGATGAGAAGGGAAAGGAGGAAATAGAGTGAGAGGATTTCAGTAGTTGCAAATGAAGTATAGAATTCCAGTCACATCTAAAAATGCTCACAGTTTGATACATAAATATATATAGCAGAGGAGGCTGGTGGGAGGAGCTATAGGAGGACAGGCTCATTGCAATGGCTGGAATGGAACGTTATCAAACATATAGGAACCACGTTTGACTCAGTTCCATTTATTGCATTCCAGTCATTAAAATGAGCCTGTCCTCATATAGCTCCTCCCACCAGCCTTCACTGATATATAGATATGTACATAAACATAAAAACAGAAGATCTGGGAAGATAAAACTAATATAAACAAACTTACAATCTGTTTGGACTCCAGGATGGAGCGGGACTTCCTGGTCAATGGTGCCTCAAAGCTCTTCACCGTAACAACCTCGACCACCGCACTGTCACCATAGAGACCAAACATGTCCTCACCAAACTACAGCACAGGAGAGAGCGCAAGAGAGAGCGAGCGAGAGAGATAGAGAAAGATGGAGAGAGAGAGCGAGCGAGAGAGATAGAGAAAGATGGAGAGAGAGAGCGAGCGAGAGAGATAGAGAAAGATGGAGAGAGAGCGAGCGAGAGAGATAGAGAAAGATGGAGAGAGAGAGCGAGCGAGAGAGATAGAGAAAGATGGAGAGAGAGAGCGAGCGAGAGAGATAGAGAAAGATGGAGAGAGAGAGCGAGATGACAAAAACAACAGGTGGTCACGGATATCAATTAAAAACCCACAAAAAATAAAAATAAAGTATAATATAGATGCCCCAGGAAGACCCGCCTCCGCTAACTCTGCTGAAAAAAATCCTAGGGGAGACACTGCTTACCTTCTGTAGGACGTTGGCCAGGATGGCGGTGGCGTCTTGATACTGAGGGGAGTCCTGTCCGTAGCGACGGCCCAACTCCTCCAGGCCAGACAGCTCCAGCGAGTACAGGTCAGGGGAGTGGTCCTTGGCCAGGTGCCGGTGTCTCTGCAGCTACATGAGGGTGAGGGGGTTAGCCACAACAGACAACCAGCGTTAATGATCCAATTCCCCTGTGCCCAACAAACAACATATTCAGTCTTACCAGGGCAGTGATGTCATGCAGAACCTGGACCTCAGACAGGAAGAGCAGATCAGCCTATAAGGAGAGAGGATGAAGGTCAGAGTTCAACCAACCCTAACCCATATTCACTTTAACTGAGGAACGCAGACAGAACCAGCACTAGTTATGCATGTTACCTCAGCGTTGCGGTTGAGGGAGTTGAGTGGCAGGGAGGCCAGCACGGAGCCATCCTGGGAGAGACGAGAACGGATCTGCTGCAGGGTCACAGGCAGGTCCTCAAACACCGCGTTGGCCTTCCCCAGCATGTACAGCCTCTGTAGACACAAACAGAGACAGGATAACATTACCATCCCCCTGCACATACAAAACCGCCGTATAAAGAAACACCTTTACACACACATACGTAGGCGCTGGTCCAATAATGTGCTGGTCCATACAGTACCTCCTCACTAGGGGCCAGCTGCAGCACCACAGGAGTGTCCTCAGCAAAGAGAGAATGAACTGTCTCAGCCACACTGTCCAGGGTGAAGGGTACCGGCTGGAGGAGAGAGGGAACAAGGGAGGAGTTATTAATAACAGAGCCTTGGTGAAAAATCTCATTAAAATTAAAACGTTGCTGCTCCTCAACCATCACCCCTGATGGGGACCCTGGCCTCACTCACGTTCTCCAAGGGGTAGGAGGCCACATTCTGGGGAAGGGCCAGGCTGTCCACCCCCCTCACCACCACCAGCACATTGGCCCTTGGACGCTGGAACAACTGACCTGCCCGGAGGCCTGGCCAGGAGAGATCCTACAAACACAGATGTTAGAGTATCATGTACAACACCAGAGGCTTGTGCACCTGTTCAAACATAGGATACGCGCATGTGTGGGTTTTCACGGGTCCAGTCTACCAGCTACAACTGATAGACCTGAGTGGACCTGACCCCAGCTCTGCATAGCCTATAGCATATTTATTTTACACTAATAAGGTACATTTATTGATTTATAGAAGGCCTAGCCAATATAATAAAAATACCTATTTGTTAACCAGAAGAGCAACTTGGCTGATAAACATAATTCTTGGTCCAATTGTGTCTGGTCGATACCGTTAGGATATGGGTCAGGTCTAGGTCGAGTTGTCCTCCGGTCCATTCGGGTCAGGTCTGATTGTCCTCGGGTCCAGGTCCACATTTTTGGACCCGTGATTACCTCTAAAGTGTGTGTGTGTGTGTGTGTGTGTGTGTGTGTGTCTACCTCCTGGATAGAGAAGCCCATAGTCAGAGCCACCATATCTGGAATCTTCTCCCCAGAGATCGGCCAGTCTCCCTTCTGGAAGGACACGTACCCAGGGGCCTGCAATATGGTGAGGCTGTCCCCCTTAACGCCTGAGGGAAAACAGAAGGAATTGGTTTAGTTCAATTAATATAATCTATAAACAACTTCTACTTATCAAAACTAACTACTGTTTGGAGTTCCATGCAGTGTGAGTGGAGGGGATACCCGTGCCACATACCTAGGTTTACATCATATGACTATGAAGGTTAATCTAGGTGGGTTCGGACAGTATAGTGTTGCCATTTGCTCCCACTTAACTGTTAATTACAAACAGCGAAAGACACTTATTCCATGAATGGGAAAGCCAGGCTACAGTAGCTAGTTAGTTAACCGGAGTCTCGTAACTGAGAAAGCTGAAGGATTTTTGAGGAAGTCAAGCGAATATGCGGTGTATTCATTTGTCGGATTTAGTTGCAAAACGTTTTGCAAAGGAAACAGTTTACAGTTTACTCTAGGAACCAAACGGAAGCAAACAGAATGAAACGTGACGGGACCTACCTGAATTTGTCCAATATAAACTCTCGTTTTCGTTGCAAAACGTTTTCCGTTTGGAATAAACTATTTGCATTACACCAAACGTTTTGCAACGGAATCCGACTACTGAATGCTGTATGTCACATGATACAGCTGGCTAGCTGAGTCGCTTCCCTGCGAGTCTGGTTAACAAGACAGTTTACAATTAACCATATTGCTAGATATTGTTGTTCATAATGACAAAAGGCGTAAAACTGCGGGAAATGGCTCTGTTGTTCCAGTTCGGTGGTGGTTGCTGCCTGGCGGTCAGGCTGTCAAGTTAGCTTGCTAGCAAGCTAGGGGAATTAGCCCCAACTAACAAGCAGTATTTAATCGTTATATCAACATGTTTATAAGGGAAAGACATGGCCTGCCACAAATGATTGGCAACTATCTTTCTAGCAACACGATTGGAAGTGTTCTTTAAATTCGGATTCGGATTTCTTTAGCTACTTTAGCTAAAACTGTTAGTGCCTCTTAGCTAACAGTAACGTTAGCTTGACCATTTTCATTGATACAGAGGACTCGTTAACGTTACCTGCATGAGATTATTTAGCTACTGATTTAGAAATTATCAGATAGAAGACTTCAATTTCTTACCTGCCGTAAAAGCCGAGCAGAACATAAACGCTACGGTGAATAAAGTCTCCATCCTTCGGCGATTTTCCAGCGACATCATTCCCCTTGCTCTAGCGTAAATCAGCTGACTCGCTTGTCACGAAGATCTTCTTCGTCTGGCTTTCCGGCAGACTAGACGCTGTGTTGCGTATTGCTGCCTTTGGCTGAGTGCGGATTGCACATTTTGGTCACAAAATGGGAATGGGAAAGTCTTAAATTGCACCACCATCTAACCCTGCACCTATACACTATCCCACTACTTTGGCCCTAAATGATGGTGGTGCAATTTAAGTCGTTCCCCCATTCCCATTTTGTGACCAAAATGTGCAATCTGCACTCAGCGAGGATGGAACCCCTTCTCTCAAAACTTCCGGTAGCTCTTCAGCACTAAAATCTATCACCCCAAAATATTTCTCTGCTGCTGCAACTACCACATCTATCTTCTGTGATTTCCTCTCCAACAGCACAGTGCAGTTGATCACCATGGTTATAAATGCAAGAAATCCAACCTTACTAAAACTCATGTTAAATAGCCATCACTAGCACATTAGAGACTGCTGCTGCCTATAGAAATCACTGGCCTCTTTAAAAAATGGAACACTAGTTACTTTAATAATGTTTACATATCTTGCATTACTCATCTCATATGTATATACTGTATTCTATAATATTCTACTGTATCTTAGTCCATGCCGCTCCGTCATTGCTCGTCCATATATGTATATATTCTTAATTCCATTCCTTACTTAGATTTGTGTGTATTGGGTATATGTTGTGAAATTGTTAGAAATTACTTGTTAGATATTATTGCACTGTCGGAGCTAGAAGCAAAGCATTTCGCTACACCCGCAATAACATCTGCTAAACACGTGTATGTGACAAATAACATGTTTATTTTATTTTATTTGATCCTCTCTGGACCTCTCTTTTCAGGCCTACTCACTGGGGGGCTCCCAGTCGAATCACTCACCCTTGGGCTATCCTCTACTCTCTCCACTGCCTCAGCATAGGAACACTTCTGCCCCACTCAAACTCTGGCAATCTCAACCTGTCTCTCTCTCACAGCTGCATGGGCGCCCCCACAGTTGACACACAGTGCTTTCTCTATTCCAACTGTACACTCCCTCTGACTATGCCCTCCTGCACATTTCTCACATCTTGGGATCTCCCTTCTACACACTGCTGCAACATGTCTGAATCCTTGGCACCTAAAGCACTGTAGCGGGTTCGGAACATAGGCCCTAACAGAATAGCAAATATAACCTAACCTGTCCTTATCATCTGTGTCAAAGCTCAACAATACAGACAGGGTATTCTCAGTCTTGCCATTGCCACTGGGTCTACCTCTCACCAAACGGCGGGTGTCAGGAACACCAGGAATATACATTTTTTCATTTGATCCACCTCTACACTGAACACTACCCCACTGATCACCCATTTGAGCGGCACCCTGTTTAGGAGAACAAAGCACACAGGTTGAGCCCCGAGCCGCTTGAAGCGCTGCTTCTTCTGGATGAGGATACACAAAAAATCAAAACAATTATATTTCTCGAAACTTTCACAGATGTAACCATTCCTAGTTTGTCCTTTACCCAGCTAGACACAACCTATGGGTCGTCAAAAAAGCAGGAATCCACTCTTTCCAAAAATCTTCTTCGGTAGCGTTCACAGGGAAAACATTGGAATTCTCTATCACACCTGTTAGACCCACTTCATCCTGGTCTGGCTCAACCTCAGCGCGCTCACCACTGCTGACCGACGCCATTTCGAGATTCTCAAGAGAGCAAGAAGACCTAAAGGTAAGATTACTTGGTTTGTATTCAAGAGACGAAGGTATGTACTCAGGAGTTGAAGGTCTGAACTTCGCGCCATTCTTACGCTTATGCGTCATCGTACCTACTGTCACGAAGATGGTGGCAATGCATGATGGGCATGAATTGGTCATCTGCAGAAAGACAGAAACGTCATTGATTGATTTCAGCATTTTTTTTTGTATGTATAGCTATTGAAATATGTAGTTAATTGTTTCCATTCTTTGACATGTTCAGTTAAGGGAAATCAATACCAGAAGCATGGACTTTTCGATCAAATGTAGTACAAAACATATTTGTTATTTTCCTCTTCACATGTAATATCAAGTACATCCACTCGGTGGGGGTATAAGATCATAAATTAACCAACCAGGGACCATTAAGGCTTACTCAGGAAGCAATTTCAAGGATTTGTGAATGTTAGGGCAAAATTGTGGTTGTCAATAATGTTTATTTAATTTTATGGTCAGCTTCAGGGACGGATTGGTCCTCTGGCAAATGCCAGATGGGCTGGACCATTTTTTAGTTGGGTGGGCTGGTCAAAATTGACACACACAAAGTATATATTTGTAATAAAAAATTAATTAATGAAAAAGGTGACCAATGGGCCTGTAAATATCTGTAAATATCTGTAAATATTTATTTTCTAAGATTTTTGCGCAATTTCTCTATTATACTAATCTTAAATGAGCAGTTTAGTGGGCAATGGCCGGCCCCCCTACCAAGATTCACCGGCCGGGTTTTCTGATAGGCTCAAACTCACATTCAATGTCAAAAGCGGCATCAGCAAAGAGACCTGCTCCGACTCTGTCATCAGTTAAACAGCCAAGATCATGGATCGTAAAAAAAAGAAAGTGTGCCTATAAACGTAGAAAGAGCACATTCTACATTGTCACCTCACTCAAAACATCCTATTTTTTGGGCGGCTAAAACCATGATTTGGTCAAAAAGTGCATAATCCTTATGATTCCTGTAATGAAAGTATCTGCCCCTGCCCCTGCCCCTGGGCCTATGCCCTCGCTGGGGCCTGCTTCTGTAATTAGCAAGCCACTGTCCTCTCCCTTCATGCGCTCGAGAGAAAAATGTGTTCTGATCGAATAACATTTCAAAATGCAATTCTGGGAAAAACACAGTTTTGGAAGCTTCGTCCCCTTGTCCCTGTTGAAGAGAAGAGGGCCTCAGCTTTCTGAAGGTATAATTTGAAATTCTCAAATTCAGCTCAATAGCAACAATTTTACAACCAAGATATTTGATATTGCTTTGAGATATGGAGCGGCATGCGTGAAATGTGCAATGGCTATTGCGAGGGCATAAGGTCTCATGGGCAGTAGCCTACAACTGCAAAGTTTTTTAAGGACATTACATTTACTGTTGGATGAATACATGGCTACTTGCAGTGGGTATTATATTTAAAGTTAGCGATCTTGTTAATGTGTTTTGACATGGACCACCAACACCACAACTCATGTCAAGAGGGCGCAACAGCGCCTTTACTTCCATAAGGCGGCTGAAGAAATTTGGTATGCCACCCCAGGTCCTCTCCTAATACTACCGCTGCACCATCGAGACTGTCTTGACCGGTTGCATCACGGCCTGGTACGCGAATTGCTCCGTCCACGACCGAAGGTGGGTGGTGAAGACTGCCCAGTACATCACTGGGACCGTGTTCCACCCATCCAGTACATCACTGGGGCCGTGTTCCACCCATCCAGTACATCACTGGGGTCGTGTTCCACCCATCCAGTACATCACTGGGGTCGTGTTCCACCCATCCAGTACATCACTGGGGTCGTGTTCCACCCATCCAGGACATCACTGGGGCCGTGGTCCACCCATCCAGTACATCACTGGGACCGTGTTCCCACCCATCCAGTACATCACTGGGACCGTGTTCCACCCATCCAGTACATCACTGGGGCCGTGGTCCACCCATCCAGTACATCACTGGGGCCGTGGTCCACCCATCCAGGACATCACTGGGACCGTGTTCCCACCCATCCAGTACATCACTGGGACCGTGTTCCACGCATCCAGTACATCACTGGGACCGTGTTCCCACCCATCCAGTACATCACTGGGACCGTGTTCCACCCATCCAGTACATCACTGGGGCCGTGGTCCACCCATCCAGTACATCACTGGGGCCGTGGTCCACCCATCCAGGACATCACTGGGACCGTGTTCCCACCCATCCAGTACATCACTGGGACCGTGTTCCACCCATCCAGGACATCACTGGGACCGTGTTCCACCCATCCAGTACATCACTGGGGCCGTGCTCCCACCCATCCAGGACATCACTGGGACCGTGCTCCCACCCATCCAGTACATCACTGGGACCGTGTTCCACCCATCCAGTACATCACTGGGACCGTGTTCCACCCATCCAGTACATCTACTTGAAACGGTGCCTGAGGAAGTCACACAGCATCCTCAAGGACCCCACACACCCCAGCCATGAGCTGTTCTCTCCCTTACCGTCGGGCAGACAATATCAGAGCATGAGGTCTGATACTAACAGGCTCAGAGACAGTTTATATATACAAGCCATCAGACTACTGAACACTTGAACTGGACTGACCACCTGCACTGACCTTAGCACATATGCACTCACTCACACACCCACACACATCACAACTGCTGATATCAGAATCTTATTTACTATTGCTAATACTGCACAATTTAAACACTTGCCCCCCAATCCTCCCCTTCCCTGATACATGTGTAAATATTGGACCATAAATTGTGCCTTCCTGTATTATAGTTATGCTAAAATGTTTATTCTGAGCCATTTACTTTATGTTCGTATTCTTATCTTTTCTTATTTCTTATTGTTGTTTCATTGTTGAGAAGGAAGCTGCAAATAAGCATTTTGTTGACAGTAAAATAGCAACTATAAGCTAATTGTCAACCCAAACTTCATGACAATCACTGGATTAGGTTGCCCATCAAAATATCTTGAATCGTGCATTTCTGTTTGGACGTGTTAGATGAAACAACTTATTATTTAAATACCTCAGTAGTCTATTTAGGATACTTCTTAATAAAGCACTATGAATTACTTTATAAGATGATTACTCACTGACCAAATCAAGGGCTGGTGCCACCCACTGTAAAAGTTAGTGACACCAGTGACACCAGGGGAAAAGTTAGTGGCACCAGTGACACCAGGGGAAAAGTTAGTGGCACCAGTGACACCAGGGGCACCAGTGACACCAGGGGCACCAGGGGAAAAGCCCAGTAATAGTAATTCATATTTAGGGTAGGTGTTGATTCAGGGGAACACATGACAGGCACACATTAGCAATATAGCCTAAATTGTTAGCTTGGTTTTTATAGCATAAGGCTTAACACAGACAGACTGGGTGAGTTAGCTTGGTTTTTATAGCATAAGGCTTAACACAGACAGACTGGGTGAGTGGCTTGGTTTTTATAGCATAAGGCTTAACACAGACAGACTGGGTGAGTGGCTTGGTTTTTATAGCATAAGGCTTAACACAGACAGACTGGGTGAGTGGCTTGGTTTTTATAGCATAAGGCTTAACACAGACAGACTGGGTGAGTGGCTTGGTTTTTATAGCATAAGGCTTAACACAGACAGACTGGGTGAGTGGCTTGGTTTTTATAGCATAAGGCTTAACACAGACAGACTGGGTGAGTGGCTTGGTTTTTATAGCATAAGGCTTAACACAGACAGACTGGGTGAGTGGCTTGGTTTTTATAGCATAAGGCTTAACACAGACAGACTGGGTGAGTGGCTTGGTTTTTATAGCATAAGGCTTAACACAGACAGACTGGGTGAGTGGCTTGGTTTTTATAGCATAAGGCTTAACACAGACAGACTGGGTGAGTGGCTTGGTTTTTATAGCATAAGGCTTAACACAGACAGACTGGGTGAGTGGCTTGGTTTTTATAGCTTAAGGCTTAACACAGACAGACTGGGTGAGTGGCTTGGTTTTTATAGCATAAGGCTTAACAAAGACAGACTGGGTGAGTGGGTTGGCGGCGCCTGCAGTGAAGTGGGCTGGTGTGGATAAAATTACAGGGCCGAATTCTTGTCCCAGTCTGCATCTGGTCAGCTTTATCACATTTGATGTCAAATTATTTACTTTCTTTGCATATTTGACACACCCACAAATGCAGTATCTGTTAAAGCGGTGTTGTTTGCACTTTTAACAATAAACAAGCTTTTTAAATATACTTCCATTGTCCTCCAAGAGTTGCTGAATATCCTCTCTACTTCAGTTTGCTCCTCAATTCAAGCACCTTGGTTGGAGAGCGAGGTAGCAGCAGTCCTCCCCCCAAAGCTGTATGATTATCCATAGCAAACAGTATGCTGTGTGTTTTCTTGACTTTGTTGGCCTCATTTGGCTTGAGGGAGTTCTTTACTTGAGTAGTCTACTGCTTCTCCCCTCCACCCCGTTATTGTTGAGCATTCAGGATGTGGCTCAGATCAGCCTAGCTACGCTAAACAAGTAGCTATGTAGGTAAAAGTGAACAGATGAAATATTGAAGTAGCCCAACTTTGGATTTGCACTAACTGTCCTGAGGTCTTTGTAGGTCCAGGCTAGACAGATTTGTTCTAGAAAAGCCAGAATGTGCCTCATGTCCAAAGCTTAGCTGGGTCCATGTAAACCCTTCAAAAGTAATAACAAAATGTGAAGCAAAACATTCAGATAAACTTTCTTGCAAATGTTAAGATTTATTTTGAATCATTTTGTTGGCAAAATATAAATACAAATGAGATATTTTAATTACAAAAAAACAACACAGTAAAACTGTTACTGTACTACAATAGCCACCCTGTTATGTACAAACTCTGTACCGAAGGGCGAATATCTTCTCATCTTTAAACCTTTAATATTATACAAAAACACATATCTCTCTGCAGTTTTGCAAGTGAAATTAGAGACTAAATGAGAAGCAGATTGAACACAGGTTCAAAACAGCCCCTGAGGGTGTTTTGGTCTGTGAGGAGACCAAAAAAACTATAGAACTGATCCTCATCATGTGCTTCCTATCAACAAAAAATGTGACATTCAAAAGCGCTGCCTCAGTGCTCAGACACACACTATGGCATATAAACTGACACCCATAATGCATTGTTTAACACACATACACACAACCTTCCAATCATGATAACACAACCACACTTTCGCTCACACAATTGCAGGAGAGAAATCAAGAAAACATTTCCAGATATATTTATATATTTATACTTATATTAATACATTTATAAAAAATAAGACAATTGTTCATTTACAGTTGCCTCTTCATCTTCGCTTGATGGACAGACACATTCAGGTCTCTGCTGCTCGGTCTGTCCGTCTGTCTGCCCGTCCGTCCATACAGCCCACCGGTCCAGAGCAGGAGTTAATCTCAGATATCAGGGCAGGGGTCTTACTTATTCACCCATTGTAGACCCTCACTGTAGAGTAGGGTTTCAGAAATCAGAGTCAAAGTTCAGGGTTAGGGGTCACAACCTCCTGTTAGCGTTAGCCTTAGCTTTAAAATTAGCGTTACCATTAGTCTTAGCGTTATTAGTCTTAGCATTAGCATTAGCCATAGCCCTAATGTTCCCATTGACATTAGCCTTAGCATTAATGTTAGCCTCCAGGGGTTCGTCCCAGCGGTCATCCAGGCACTCCAGGGTGGATCCCAGCAGAGAGGCCAGCTCAGCACTCCCCTCCACCAGATCCAGCAGCTCCTTGCTGTCTGGCTGGAAGCCCTCCAGCTCGTCTGGGCAGGAGAAGAGCTGGGAGAGGGAGGCCTGGCGGTAAAACTCTGCCTCGGCCATCGTCACTACCTTCATGTGGGGAAAGGAGGAGCGGAAGGAACGGGCCGATATCCGCAGCTTCCGGAGAACATCTGAAAGGAGCAACCAGTTCCTGGACCTGAGGGGGGGTGGTGTGGGTTAGATACGGGACCACAAGTGTTCACACACACAAGAGTTGAATAAATGGTCTTGGTTTCTTATCTGTCACTTTCATCTCACTCTCTCTTATTCTGTACTCCTCCTTCCCTCTTTCACTCCTTCTATCCAATCAGAATGATTTGTGTGTGTGTGTGTGTGTGTGTGTGTGTGTGTGGGTGTCTGTGTGTACTCACCCCTGTGACAGGGACACCTGGATGTTGTAGCAGGGGAGGAGGGGTCGGTCGGAGAACTCAAACTCAAAGAGCTCCCTCCTGTCCTCGTCATCTTCCTCTGGCCCTGGGGGGTCTGCCAACACGTCACAAACACTGCCCTCCTCTAACGACTCTGAGATATGGATACACAGTTAGAATAACACACGTACACTGCCCTCCTCTAACGACTGAGGCATGGAGACAGGGATACACAGTTAGAATAACACACGTACACTGCCCTCCTCTAACGACTGAGGCATGGAGACAGGGATACACAGTTAGAATAACACACGTACACTGCCCTCCTCTAACGACTGAGGCATGGAGACAGGGATACACAGTTAGAATAACACACGTACACTGCCCTCCTCTAACGACTGAGGCATGGAGACAGGGATACACAGTTAGAATAACACACGTACACTGCCCTCCTCTAATGACTGAGGCATGGAGACAGGGATACACAGTTAGAATAACACACGTACACTGCCCTCCTCTAATGACTGAGGCATGGAGACAGGGATACACAGTTAGAATAACACACGTACACTGCCCTCCTCTAACGACTGAGGCATGGAGACAGGGATACACAGTTAGAATAACACACGTACACTGCCCTCCTCTAACGACTCAAAGTATTCACACCCCTTGACTTTTCCAAATTTGTTGTGTTACAGCATGAGATTTTGTGTCAGTGGCCTACACACAATACCCCATCATGCCAGAGTGGAATTTTGAATTTTTACAAATTCATTTTAAAAATGAAAAGCTGAAATGCCTTGGGTCAATAAGTATTCAACCCCTTTGTTATGGCATGCCTAAATAAGTTCAGGAGTAAAAATTTGCTTAACAAGACACATAAGTTGCATGGACTCACTCTGTGTGCAATAATAGTGTTTAACATGATTTTTGAATGACTACCCCATCTCTGTACCACACACACAATTATCTGTAAAGTCCCTCAGTCGAGCTGTGAATTTCAAACACAGATTCAACCACAAAGACCAGGGAGGTTTCCAATGCTTCTCAAACAAGGGCACCTATTGATAGATGGGTGCCCTTCTGCAAAAAAAATTGAAAAAAATATATTTCTATGTCCTGAATACAAAGTATTATGTTTGGGGCAAATCCAATAAAACGTCACTGAGTACCACACTTAATATTTTCAAGCATGGTGGTGGCTGCATCATGTTATGGGTATGCTTGTCATCGGCAAGGACTAGGGAGAAATTGAATTAGCATAATAATAAAGGAATTCCCTCTGTTTAAGCTAGAGATGTTTTTTTTTTATGGGCTGCGTCTCAATCCAACGCATCTGCCGATGTCGGCCCTCCGCATCTGCAGTGAAAGGTGGTAGAGCTACAGTGGTGTTTGTCAGACCATGAGACATCTCGAAAATCGGTCTTCTCATGAAAACGTCTGTAGCGTCCAAACAGTTTGGGCTACACACTAATATGCTCTAGGACACCGACAAGTCTCGTCTGAAGGTAGCCCAGTACCAGTTAAAAAAAAGTAATGGACGTATATGTGGAAGTAGTTTAGTGCCTAAAAAAAGGTGTTAAATATGTGTCAAAAAATATATAAATAATTTCCTGATCTGTCTTATCACTCAGATATAGGACAGACACTTCAAAACAAACCTCTTTTAGATTTATTTTGGGGACTCTGATTTTCCATGTATGAATCTGTTATTCAATGCGTTTCTATGGGCTAATAGCAGTAAGGACAAATGCAATATTTCAAATAATTTTTGTATATATTTTTGTTTATACCCAAAGGGGTCCTAAAATTCTAAATCAAATAGCTAAATGATCCTTGGTATGACCATCTTAAAACAATTCCATACGTTAGCTTAGTATAACCCCCTGAGGCTTAGATTCTAGGGGTTTAAAAGAATAATGTGCAAATATTGTACAATCCAGGTGTGCAAAGCTCTTAGAGACTTACCCAAAAAGACTCACAGCTGTAATCACTGCCAAAGGTGATTCTAACATGTACTGACTCAGGGGTGTAAATACTTATGTAAATAGTTTTTTTCTGTATTTCATTTTCAAAACATTTTCAAAAATGTGTAAAAACATGTTTTCACTTCATCATTATGGGGTATTGTGTGTAGCTGGGTTCAATCCATTTTGAATTCAGGCTGTTACAACAAAATGTGGAATAAGTCAAGGCATATGAATACTTTCTGAAGGCACTGTATATATACACAGAGTTATATTACAATGAAAACACACACACTACCGTTCCAAAGTTTGGGGTCACTTAGAAATGTCCTTGTTTTCCATGAAAACATACATGAAATGAGTTTGAATAGGAAATATAGCAAAATGCATAGGAAATGTAGTCATTGACAAGGTTAGAAATAATGATTTTTAATAGAAATAATAATTGTGTCCTTCAAACTTTGCTTTCGTCAAAGAATCCTCCATTTGCAGCAATTACAGCCTTGCAAACCTTTGGCATTCTAGTTGTCAATTTGTTGAGGTAATCTGAAGAGATTTCACCCCATGCATCCTGAAGCACCTCCCACAAGTTGGATTGGCTTGATGGGCACTTCTTACGTACCATACGGTCAAGCTACTCCCACAACAGCTCAATAGGGTTGAGATCTGGTGACTGTGCTGGCCACTCCATTATATACAGAATACCAGCTGACTGCTTCTTCCCTAAATAGTTATTGCATAGTTTGGAGCTGTGCTTTGGGTCATTGTGCTGTTGTAGGAGGAAATTGGCTCCAATCAAGCGCCATCCACAGGGTATGGCATGGCGTTGCAAAATGGAGTGATAGCCTTCCTTCTTCAAGATCCCTTTTACACTGTACAAATCTCCCACTTTACCACCACCAAAGCACCGCCAGACCATCACACTGCCTCCACCATGCTTGACAGATGGCATCAAGCACTCCTCCAGCATCTTTTCATTTGGTCTGCGTCTCACAAATGTTATTCTTTGTGATCCGAAAACCTCAAATTTGATTCGTCTGTCCATAACACTTTTTTCCAATCTTCCTCTGTCCAGTATCTGTGTTCTTTTGCCCATCTTAATCTTTTATTTTTATTGGCCAGTCTGTGATATGGCTTTTTCTTTGCAACTCTGTCTAGGTCAGCATTCCGGAGTTGCCTCTTCACTGTTGACGTTGAGACTGGTGTTTTGCGGGTACTATTTAATGAAGCTGCCAGTTGAGGACCTGCGAGGCGTCTGTTTCTCAAACTAGACACTAATGTATTTGTCCTCTTGCTCAGTTGTGCACCTGGGCCTCCCACTCCTCTTTCTATTCTGGTTAGAGCCAGTTTGCGCTGTTCTGTGAAGTGAGTAGTACACAGCGTTGTACGAGATCTTCAGTTTCTTGGCAATTTCTCGCATGGAATAGCCTTCATTTCTCAGGACAAGAATAGACTGGCGAGTTTCAGAAGAAAGTTATTTGTTTCTGGCTATTTTGATCCTGTAATCGAACCCACAATTGCTGATGCTCCAGATACTCAACTAGTCTCAAGAAGGCCCGTTTTATTGCTTCTTTAAATCAGCACAACAGTTTTCAGCTGTGCTAACATAATTGCAAAATGGTTTTCTAATGATCAGTTAGCCTTTTTAAATTATAAACTTGGATTAGCAAACACAGCGTGCCATTGGAACACAGGACTGATGGTTGCTGATAATGGGCCTCTGTATGCCTACGTAGATATTCCATTAAAAAAAAAAATGCCGTTTCCAGCTACAATAGCATTTACAACATTAACAATGTCTACACTGTATTTCTGATCAATTTGATGTTATTTTAATGGACAAAATAAATGCATTTCTTTCGAAAACAAGGACATTTCTAAGCGACCCCAAACTTTTGAACGGTAGTGTACATACAGTGAGGGAAAAAAGTATTTCATCCCCTGCTGATTTTGTACGTTTGCCCACTGACAAAGACATGATCAGTCTATAATTTTAATGGTATGTTTATTTGAACAGTGAGAGAGAATAACAACAACAAAAAACAGAAAAACGCATGTCAAAAATGTTATAAATTGATTTGCATTTTAATTAGGGAAATAAGTATTTGACCCCTCTGCAAAACATGACTTAGTACTTGGTGGCAAAACCCTTGTTGGCAATCACAGCGGTCAGACATTTCTTGTAGTTGGCCACCAGGTTTGCACACATCTCAGGAGAGATTTTGTCCCACTCCTCTTTGCAGATCTTCTCCAAGTCATTAAGGTTTCAAACCTGACGTTTGGCAACTCGAACCTTCAGCTCCCTCCACAGATTTTCTATGGGATTAAGGTCTAGAGACTGGCTAGGCCACTCCAGGACCTTAATGTGCTTCTTCTTGAGCCACTCCTTTGTTGCCTTGGCAGTGTGTTTTGGGTCATTGTCATGCTGGAATACCCATCCACGACCCATTTTCAATGCCCTGGCTGAGGGAAGGAGGTTCTCACCCAAGATTTGACGGTACATGGCCCCGTCCATCGTCCCTTTGATGCGGTGAAGTTGTCCTGTCCCCTTAGCAGAAAAACACCCCCAAAGCATAATGTTTCCACCTCCATGTTTGACGGTGGGGATGGTGTTCTTGGGGTCATAGGCAGCATTCCTCCTCCTCCAAACACGGCGAGTTGAGTTGATGCCAAAGAGCTCGATTTTGGTCTCATCTGACCACAACACTTTCACCCAGTTCTCCTCTGAATCATTCAGATGTTCATTGGCAAACTTCAGACGGGCCTGTATATGTGCTTTCTTGAGCAGGGGGACCTTGCGGGCGCTGCAGGATTTCAGTCCTTCACGGCATAGTGTGTTAACAATTGTTTTCTTGGTGACTATGGTCCCAGCTGCGTTGAGATCATTGACAAGATCCTCCCGTGTAGTTCTGGGCTGAATCCTCACCGTTCTCATGATCATTGCAACTCCACGAGGTGAGATCTTGCATGGAGCCCCAGGCCGAGGGAGATTGACAGTTATTTTGTGTTTCTTCCATTTGCGAATAATCGCACCAACTGTTGTCACCTTCTCACCAAGCTGCTTGGCGATGGTCTTGTAGCCCATTCCAGCCTTGTGTAGGTCTACAATCTTGTCCCTGACATCCTTGGAGAGCTCTTTGGTCTTGGCCATGGTGGAGAGTTTGGAATCTGATTGATTGATTGCTTCTGTGGACAGGTGTCTTTTATACAGGTAACAAACTGAGATTAGGAGCACTCCCTTTAAGAGTGTGCTCCTAATCTCAGCTCGTTACCTGTATAAAAGACACCTGGGAACCAGAAATCTTTCTGATTGAGAGGGGGTCAAATACTTATTTCCCTCATTAAAATGCAAATCAATTTATAACATTTTTGACATGCGTTTTTCTGGATTTCTTTGTTGTTATTCTGTCTCTCACTGTTCAAATAAACCTACCATTAAAATTATAGACTGATCATGTCTTTGTCAGTGGGCGAACGTACAAAATCAGCAGGGGATCAAATACTTTTTCCCCCTCACTGTAGCTGAGCCCTTTGCACACAATGGGACTCTCTCTCTCACACACACACACACACACAAATAGACACAGAGCTAAACTCACCACACACAGCACTGCCATAGAATTCCCAGTAGATCTCTGGGTCGTCATCAGAGTGGCCCTGCAGGTCAGCAAAATAATCTACAGGGAGAAGAGAGGGACAAACAGCATGTTAGGAGAGAGAGAAAGAGCAAGAGAGAGAGAAAGAGCAAGAGAGCAAGAAAGAGAGAGAGAACGTGAGAGAGAGAAAGCAAGAGAGCGTGCGCGAGAGAGCGCTCGAGAGATAGAGAGGAAAGCGAGAGAGAGAAATTGAGAGCGAGAGAGAGAGAGAGAGGGAGAGAGAGACAAGCAAGGTTAGATGATTGGCCTGCTGCTGCTTTGGTAGAGAGGAGAGAGGGGGGCTGTCTATACTGCATCATAGCTGGCTGGGTACTGGAAGTGGCGGGAGAAGAGGGGAGCGAGAGGGGCTGTCTATACTGCATCATAGCTGGCTTGGTTCATGCTGAGGCTAGAGGAATATGCTAAAAATGAAATTGGAACCACACTATCTCTCCCTCTTTCCCTCTCTCTATGACACACACACGCTATCACACGCACACACTATCATACACAGATATAGACACACAGAGAGATCGGCACACACACATCGGAGTACATGTGTGTGCGTGCACACACAGAGGGAGACAATTAGACGCACAGTGAGTACTGGGAGGACACAAACCAAGCACACACACACATAAACACAGAGCGCCAGTAAGAGCTGGGCTGAGTGCCAGTAATGAGGCGTTGGGCGTCTGGCGTGTGTTTGGAGGGATGAGTGGGACCAGGTGGAGGGAGGAGTACACACACAATCTCTGTCGCTCGCTCTCTCTGTCTCTCACACTCTTTGTCTCTCGCTCTATCTTTCCATCTAAACCTCTCTCCATTGTCTCCATCTGTCTATCCATCTCCACCTGTATAGCACACTCATTCTGCATCACTACGAGGTTTTCTTTTACCCCCATTCTCCAGCTCTCCATCCCTCTCTTCCTCTTCTTCTTTCTCAAGGCCTGCTGTCTATCTCTGAGGTAATTGGGTTTTCCTTGTTAGGATAGAAAGGGATGAACGCCACCGGCTATGTGAGGGGTGTGTGTGTGTTTCCTTTTCTTTCTCCATGTGTATGTAGCACAGAGATCCCATCTCTCTCTCACACACACACAGTTTCTAGTCTCTAGAGTGAGTGTGTTCTCTGAGAAGCCAATGCCTCACTAAGAAGGGCATTATTGGTAGATCGGTAAAAAAAATAAATAGAAAGCTGACACTGAATATCCCTTTGAGCAGGGTGAAGTTATTAATTGCACTTTGGATGGTGTATCAATACACCCAGTCACTACAAAGATACAGGTGCCCTTCCTAACTCAGTTTCCGTAGAGGAAGGACACCGCTCAGGGATTTCACCATGAGGCCAATGGTGACTTTAAAACAGTTACAGAGTTTAATGGCTGTGACAGGACAGAGCTGAGGATGGATCAACAACATTTGAGTTACTCCACAATACTAACCTAATTGACAGAGTGAAAAGAAGGAAGCCTGTACAGAATACAAATATTCCAAAACATGCATCCTGTTTGCAACAAGGCACTAAAGTAAAACTGAAAAAAATGTGGAAAATAAGTTATCTTTATGTCCTGAATACAAAGTGTAATGTTTGGGGCAAATCCAACACATCACTGAGTACCACTCTTCATATTTTCTTGCATGGTGGTGGCCGCATCATGTTATGAGTCTGTTTGACATCGGCAAGGGAGTTTTTTAGGATAAAAAGAAACAGAATAGAGCGAAGCACAGGCAAAATCCTAGAGGAAAAACTGGTTCAATCTGCTTTCCAACAGACACGATGAGACAAATTCACCTTTCAGTAGGATAATAACCTAAAACACAAGGCCAAATAAACACTGTTGCTTATCAAGATGACATTTGTATTTGTATTTATTATGGATCCCCATAAGCTACTCTTCCTGGGGTCCAGCAAAATTAAGACAGTTATACATTTTAAAAACATTACAATACATTCATAACAGATTTCACAACATATTAAGTGTGTTCCCTCAGGCCTCTACTCTACTACCACATATCTACAACACAACATCCATGTGTACGTGTGTGTATAGTGCGTATGTTATCGTGTGTTTGTATGCATGTGTCTGTGCCTATGTTTGTGTTGCTTCACAGTCCCTGTTATTCCATAAGGTGTATTTTTATCTGTTCTTTATATCTAATTTTACTGCTGGCATGAGTTACTTGATGTGGAATAGAGTTCCATGTAGTCATGGCTCTATGTAGTACTGTGCGCCTCTCATAGTCTGTTCTTGACTTGGGGACTGTGAAGAGACCTCTGGTGGCATGTCTTGTGGGGTATGCATGGGTGTCCGAGCTGAGTGCCAGTAGTTCAAACAGACAGCTCGGTTCACTTAACATGTCAACACCTCTCACAAATACAAGTAGTGATGAAGTCAATCTCTCCTCCACTTTGAGCCAGGAGAGATTGACATGTTAGCTCTCTGTGTACATCCACATAGAGCTGACATTCTTCTTCTTTCTCAAGGCCTGCTGTCTATCTCTGAGGTAATTGGGTTTTCCTTGTTAGGATAGAAAGGGATGAACGCCACCGGCCATGTGAGGGGTGTGTGGGTTTCCTTTTCTTTCTCCATGTGTATGTAGCACAGAGATCCCATCTCTCTCTCACACACACAGTTTCTAGTCTCTAGAGTGAGTGTGTTCTTTGAGAAGCCCATTTCTGCACATACACTAAGCAAACAGATGGGCCGTTGCTAAGTAACCAGACAGACGAGCGAGCACGCACCCCAGCCAACTGAATCCCCTCACACAGGTGGTCTGGGGAAGGGAAAGGGGTGGGAGAAGGGACTGTTTTCAGCGTGTGTGTATGTGCGCTTTTGTGAGAGAGAAAGATTTCTAAAAAGCAGACAGAGGGAGAGGGTTTTGGGAGAATGAGAGGCATAGTGGGACAGTAGTGGGGTATGAGCAGGAGTATAGTAGTTAGTGACTGACCAGTGAGGAATCGCTCCATGCTGTCGCTGTGGGTCATCTTGAGCAGACCGCGGCCGGAGTAGGTGACCAGAGTAGGGTCAGCCCCGTAGGACAACAACACCCGAACTACGTCCAGATGGTCATTCTCCACCGCGTCATGCAGAGGCCTGGACACACACACATTAATGTAATAGGAAAAACACATTATGAGATACACATTGTGTGTGTGTGTGTGTGTGTGTGTGTGTGTAATTATGACTGTGTGTGTGATTTGTATGTGTGCAAGTGTGTGTTTCTGCATCTGAGTGTGTGTGTATACTGCATTGTGTGTGTGTACCTGGTGCCGTCCTGTGCACTGCAGTTGATGTCGGCACCATGTTCCAGCAGGTGTGAGACGATGGCTAGCCAGCCGCGGGCGCAGGCCTCGTGGAGCGCACAGTAGCCTGCATAGTCCCTGTGGTTCACCTCACACACACGGTTCTCCAGGCAGTACAACACCACCTCCTGCAGAGGACAGAGGGAGGGAGGCACAGATGAGTGTGTTTACACACACACACACACACACACACACACACACACAGAGAGAGCTGGATACACACACACCTTTTTCAATCTTCACTAACAACATGACACTGGCTTTGAGTAAAGCCAGTGTGTCTATGTATGCGGATGACTCAACACTATACACGTCAGCTACCACAGTGACTGAAATTACAGCAACACTTAAGAAAGAGCTGCAGTTAGTTTCAGAATGGGTGGCAAGGAATAAGTTAGTCCTAAATATTTCAAAAACTAAAAGCATTGTCATGGTCAAAATCTATTGATACAACAGTAGCTAGGATGGGGAGAAGTCTGTCTATAATAATGCACTGCTCTGCATTCTTAACAGCACTATCAACAAGGCATGTACTACAGACCCTAGTTTTGTCGCACCTGAACTACTGTTCAGTCGTGTGGTCAGGTGCCACAAAGAGGGACTTACGAAAATTGCAATTGGCTCAGAACAGGGCAGCATGGCTGGCCCTTGGATGTACGCAGAGAGCTAACATTAATAATATGCATGTCAGTCTCTCCTGGCTCAAAGTGGAGGAGAGACTGACGTCATCACTACTTGTATTTGTGAGAGGTATTGACATGTTGAATGAACTGAGCAGTCTGTTTGAACTACTGGCACTCAGCTCGGACACCCATGCATACCCCACAAGACATGCCACCAGAGGTCTCTTCACAGTCCCCAAGTCAAGAACAGACTATGAGAAGCGCACAGTACTACATAGAGCCATGACTGGTCCTCTGTAGCTCAGCTGGTAGAGCACGGCGCTTGTAACGCCAAGGTAGTGGGTTCGATCCCCGGGACCACCCATACACAAAAATGTATGCACACACGACTGTAAGTCGCTTTGGATAAAAGCGTCTGCTAAATGGCATATTATTATTATTATTATTACTACATGGAACTCTATTCCACATCAAGTAACTCATGCCAGCAGTAAAATTTGATATAAAGAACAGATAAAAATACACCTTATGGAATAACAGGGACTGTGAAGCAACACAAACATAGGCACAGACACATACATACAAACACACGATAACATACACACTATACACACACGTACACATGGATGTTGTGTTGTAGATATGTGGTAGTAGAGTAGAGGCCTGAGGGAACACACTTAATATGTTGTGAAATCTGTTATGAATGTATTGCAATGTTTTTAAAATGTATAACTGTCTTAATTTTGCTGGACCCCAGGAAGAGTAGCTTATGGGGATCCATAATAAATACAAATACAAATGTCATCTTGATAAGCAACAGTGTTTATTTGGCCTTGTGTTTTAGGTTATTGTCCTGCTGAAAGGTGAATTTGTCTCAGTGCCTGTTGGAAAGCAGACTGAACCAGTTTTTCCTCTAGGATTTAGCCTGTGCTTCGCTCTATTCTGTTTCTTTTTATCCTAAAAAACTCCCTTGCCGATGTCAAACAGACCCATAACATGATGCAGCCACCAACATGCAAGAAAATATGAAGAGTGGTACTCAGTGATGTGTTGTGTTGGATTTGCCCCAAACATTACACTTTCTATTCAGGACATAAAGATAAGTTATTTTCCAATTTTTTTTCAGTTTTACTTTAGTGCCTTGTTGCAAACAGGATGCATGTTTTGGAATATTTGTATTCTGTACAGGCTTCCTTCTTTTCACTCTGTCAATTAGGTTAGTATTGTGGAGTAACTCAAATGTTGTTGATCCATCCTCAGCTCTGTCCTGTCACAGCCATTAAAATCGAACTGTTTTAAAGTCACCGTTGGCCTCGTGGTGAAATCCCTGAGCGGTTTCCTTCCTCTACGCAAACTGAGTTAGGAAGGACGCCTGTATCTTTGTAGTGACTGGGTGTATTGATACACCATCCAAAGTGAAATTAATAACTTAACCATGATCAAAAGGGATATTCAGTGTCAGTTTTTATTTTTTACCCATCTGCCAATAGGTGCCCTTCTTAGCGAGGCATTGGAAAACCTCTCTGATCTTTGTGGTTGAATCAGAGTTTGAAATTCACTGCTCGACTGAGGGACCTTACAGATAATTGTATGTGCGGGGTACAGAGATGAACACTATTATGTGCGGGGTACAGAGTTGAACACTTGTTAAGCAAATTGTCACTCCTGAACTTATTTAGGCTTGCCATAACTAAGGTTGAAAACGTATTGACTCAAGACATTTCAGCTTTTCATTTTAAATACATTTGTAAACATTTTGAAAAACATACTTCCACTTTGACATTATGGGGTTTTCTGTGTCGGCCAGTGCCACAAAATGTCAGGCTGTAACATAAAGTCTAGGGGTGTGAATACTTTCTGAAGGCACTGTAGATCAGAGTGGAACAAAGCTGTTCAAACCATTCAGGGGTTGAAACCATTTATGTGGTTATGACAATGAGAGATGGAACACAGAAAGGGTTGGGACTAACCAACCTGAGGGAGCTGACACGTTGATGCTTTAAATAAACCTCACTAGCGCTGTGTGGTAACTCTGGAGTGGAATGATTGCACAGCTTCGTTCCGGGAGTGTGGGTTTGTGTGTGTCTATATGGTGGTGCTCAATCTAAGAGAGAGAATTGGCGCACGCACACACACACAATCACACAAAGTCCTTAACAGCCCTCCACTGAGAGAGAAGTGTCTCATCTAAACCTAGGCTAAGGTTCCAAACGTCCATTTCTATGCTAATTCTGGACCGCCGTCTACTCCAAGAGTTTATTACACACTTTCTCCCTGAGAGCAGGCGGAGATGAGAGGAGGAGAGGAGGAGAGCAGAGGAGGAGAGGAGGAGAGGAGGAGAGCAGAGGAGGAGAGGAGAGGATGAGAGCAGGAGAGGAGGAGGAGAAGAGAAGGAGGAGAGGACTGGGGAATTGAGGAAGAGGACAAAGAGGAAGACTGGAGATGAGGAGAAACAGAAGAAAGAGGAGGGTGAAATAGAGAAAAGGAACGGACACAGAGAAAGAGGAGGAAAAGGGATAGAAGAGCTAAGTCAACTAACTCTTAGCTCTGCCAACTGGAGAGGGACTCCGGCGTCTACCCAAGGTCCAAGACTCCTCTTGCTGTGCGTGCACGTGGTGGAAGCGTAACGCTAAACCTCCCTGTTTAATATCGCAGTGAGACAGCGAGGAGCTTACCACGAGAGCGTCGGCTCACAGCCACACACTCCTCCACAGTAAAATGAGATGTTCCTACTCCCTCCATCTCTTCCTTCTTTCTCTACCCCGTCCTCTAATCTCCCTCTCTAGAATGCTTCCCTGCGCTCAACTGCAATCAATGCATCACTCAGACATTCAACCCCTTACAAGCATCTATACAAGAATCATCGCACCACACATCACAACAGCGCTGTGTGTGCGCGCCAGGGCCAGAGTGGGATTCCTGGATCGAGTCAACGGAAGCAACAGAGAAATCTAAGCACTGAGAAACACAGAAAGAGGAGGAGAGCTATGTATCACACGCACACAGAAATAGCAATATACTTCTGGCTATAAGTCAGTGCTGAAGAGCTGAGCAGTGTGGAGGTAGAAGCCTTGTGTAACATGAGGCTGTAGGTCTGAGGTGAGGCTCAAAGGACTGAGTCCATGTGCCAAAGAGAGAGATGAAGACATCCACCCAGTCTCTGCTCATTAACATTTAAAATGCTGAAAGCGAGAGAGCGAAGGAGGGAGGGAAATATAAAGAGAGGGAGAGGAAGAAAGAGAGTGGGCTTTCATATGCAGCGGCATGAAGGACAAAACTAAACCAACATGAAATATACAGAACACAGAGTGTTGTGGTGTTTGTACGCACGTGTTAGTGTTGTCATAATACCAGAATTTTAGATACCAAAACAATACCACAACAACAAAAAGGCATTTTAGCCAAAGTCCCAGAATGGTACTTGATCCAGACAGATCTTTTGAGTTCAATATCATTACATAAAACATTTTTGATGTCAATGTTTCTGAGACAGCCATGTATGCATTAATGAATAAATCATACAATCAATTTGACTTTATTTTCCCCAATCTAACATAACGGTAATAATTGATTTGAATGGTAAATCTCTATTGATAAACTGGGTAAATCAAGATGCAGCCTAGGCAGGGTTCTAAAGTGTGACCAATTTGGTCGCATATGTAACTAAATATTTTGCTGTGTGACCAGGAGTTTTATTTTGGGAGCACTGTGCGACTAGGAACAAAATCTTACCAGATAATAATTGTTGTAATGATAAGGCTTCGCTGTACTGTTGTTTCCAAGTGTCCCCAAGGAAAAAGAGTGCAGATTCGATAGCTTCATGGTTGCGCCATTACTACAGCGCAACTAGGTCAAAAGATTTGACGCATATTACATGTTTTATTCCTATAGCAGATCGCGGGGATCACATTTTACATTCATAAACCGTGTTGTCGGCAGTTCTAAAACCATTTGTTTACACTTTGTTCAGTTACCTCATTGTCTAGCTAGCTAACAACTTTACCAGTATATGGAAACATTTGGGGGCACAGAAAGAATGGAAAAGGGATATCTTCTTCTTCAGAAGATCAATGATCATACAATGAATGAATGACAGATCTCTTGCATGTCCTCATCACGAACCTGATGTTTTTAAAGAGACAGTGTACAATTTTCAATGTAATGCATCTTGATAGGAAAAGTGCTTTTACACAATGTAGAAACCTAATGTTCCACAAATGACTGTCATTTCAATGACAGGTATCCTATTAACATTTTAGCTTTTATAATAAACTAATGAGTTTACAGTGTTTTACAGTGCATATTAGTTTCTAGGCCATGTGCTTCAAAAGTAGCTAGAATTCCTATTGGCCCAATCTAGGCTGTATCTCAATCAATTAAAAATAAATTGGGAGAGCCAGTGCATTTTTCAAATGTAGAGCCCTGAGCCTAGACCTATTCCCAATACAGGTAAATGCATATTCAATAGGAGTGTGTGCATGCATTGTGATATTGAGCTTGTTTTGACTGATTTCTTGCGGCTGATTTCCCCTTCCATTTGGGACTGATTTTATTGTACTGATCAACAACATTTGCATAGAAAAAGCAATCTCTTTTTTTTAAAAGTGCGCGCTAAGACCTAATGAAGTCATTCATACACACAGTGAGAGATACGTGAGGCGAGGGCTACGCAGGTTGATGTTTACATTTTAGTAATTTAGCAGATGCTCTTATCCAGAGCGACTTACAGTTAGTGAGTGCATACATTTTCATACTGGCCCCCCGTGGGAAACGAACTATCTATCTATATACACACACATTTAGCAGATGCTATTATCCAATGCGACTTACAGTCATGCATGCATACAATTCACATACTGTATGGGTGGTCCCGGGAATCGAACCCACTACTCTGCCATTACAAGCGCCATGCTCTACCAACTGAGCTGCAAGGGACCTCTAGCCTGTCCTGAGCAACCACTGAGTGAGTGCCACTGGGGCTGCATCATGTTAGCTCCCCACTCAGGCTGCACACAAGTTAACACACTTGAATAATGCAACACGGCATGTAGAAATGTTGCAACTGTTAAATACTGTTTGTAAAACAATGTCCATTACAGGCTAGAACACTTTACAATGCAAGATTGAAGATAATGCTAGCTTCCAGCTTTGTAGGCTAACTTTCCTTGCTAGCTGACTTTGTTTGCGTTACCATAACGCAAAATATGCTGATTTCAAAGCTGATTGTCACCAAAAACAATTATCTTCTTAAAATGTGATTTTAAACCTAACCTTATCCACACTGCTAACCTTATGCCTAACCCCAACTTTAAATTACATTTTTGTTTTCATAAATTTTTACGATATAGCCAATTTTGCCTTTGTGGCTGTGGTTGTCATGCATCTAATTCGCCTGTTTCTCAGCGGCGCCGCCTCGGCCTCCTCACCTAATTGGCTGTCAAACTCAAAAAATGTGAATCAGGTCGGACTCGGATGGAGAGTGAGTGCGTTGTTCAAGATGGATAAACAAAAGGCAAGACATAGCGGTGCACAAAACCGCTGCAAAAAAGCTTTGTCTGATCAAGCTCGTGCCAAATGACCAAAGATCAGCAAAGCTACCACCTCATCCTCGACTGACTAAACACCATGGCAGGTGGAAGCTAGTAGACCTCATGCAGCAGCTAGCGCTAGCAGCCTCCCAGTCCCGACGGAGACCTCACTGCCTGGGCCCATCAATGACAGTGGCCTGGCTCCTCCTCTTATTCCTCCTCTCCAGAAGAGTGAGAGTGGCGGCCCTCCTCCTCTCCCAGAAAACCAAGCTGATGACTGCCAGAGACCCAGCGGAACACATGAGAGCGACCCCCTTCTGTGAACACTGGTAAGCCTACGACTGATGAGACGGATAGCCCAGACAGCGTCGAGTCCGAGTTCCAATGTGTAATATAAATAGCTACCAGCTAAATACTGTATATAGCTATAGATGGGCTAGTAGGCTAGACAGCATTGTCTGCATAACGAAACAATCCCTAGTAAACTATTGTTTTGACAGTGGACTGACTGTATTATTTGGGATTAATAGACAGGTTTTACGCAGCAGAAACTTTCTATCCAAGCTGCAAGACAGCGCGAGCATGGTTAAGGTAAGCTATAGACCTATAATAATAATAATATGCCATTTAGTAGACGCTTTTATCCAAAGCGACTTACAGTCATGCGTGCATAAATTTTTGTGTATGGGTGGTCCCGGGGATCGAACCCACTACCTTGGCGTTACAAGCGCCGTGCTCTACCAGTTGAGCTACAGAGGACCAGTTGTACATACAGTGCATTCGGAAAGTATTCAGACCCCTTGACTTTTTCCACTTTGTTACTTTACAGCTTTGTTCTAAAATAGACTTTTTTTAAATAATCCTCGTGAATTTACACACAATACCCAATAGTGACAGAGACGAAAACAGGTTTAGACATTTTTGCAAATGTATTAAAAATAAAGCACAGAAATACCATATTTACATAAGTATTCAGACCCTTTGCTATGAGACTCGAAATTGATCATCCTTGAGATGTTTCTACAATTTGCTTGGAGTCCACCTGTGGTCAATTCAATTGATTGGAAATGATTTGGAAAGGCACACACCTGTCTATATAAGGTCCCACAGTTGACAGTGCATGTCAGAGCAAAAACTGCCATGAGGTCAAAGGAATTGTCCGTAGAGCTCCCGAGACAGGATTGTGTCGATGCACAGATCTGGGGAAGGGTACCAAAAAATGTCTGCAGCATTGAAGGTCCCCAAGAACACAGTGGCCTCCATCATTCTTAAATGGAAGAAGTTTGGAACCACCAAGACTCTTCCTAGAGCTGGCCTCCCGGCCAAACTGAGCAATCGGGGGAGAAAGGCCTTGGTCAGGGAGGTGACCAAGAACCCGATGGTCACTCTGTCAGAACTCCAGAGTTCCTCTGTGGAGATGGGGGAACCTTCCAGAAGGACAACCATCTCTGCAGCACTCCACCAATCAGGCCTTTATGGTAGTGGCCAGACGAAAGCCACTCCTCAGTAAAAGGCACATGACAGCTCGCTTGCAGTTTGCCTAAAGGCACCAAAAGGACTCTCAGACCATAAGAAACAAGATTCTTGGCCTCCCGAGTGGCGCAGTGGTCTAAGGCACTGCATCGCAGTGCTAGCTGTGCCATAATTGGCCCTGCGTCGTCCAGGGTAGGGGAGGGAATGGCCGGCAGGGATGTAGCTCAGTTGGTAGAGCATGGTGTTTGCAACGCCAGGGTTGTGGGTTCAATTCCCACGGGGGGCCAGTATGAAAAATAAAATAATGTATGCACTCACTAACTGTAAGTCGCTCTGGATAAGAGCGTCTGCTAAATGACTAAAATGTAAATGTAAATGTAATTCTCTGGTCTGATGAAACAGAGATTGAACTCTTTGGCCTGAATGCCAAGCGTCACGTCTGGAGGAAACCTGGCACCATTCCTACGGTGAAGCATGGTGGTGGCAGCATCATGCTGTGGGGATGTTTTTCAGCGGCAGGGACTGAGAGTCCTAGTCAGGATCAAGGGAAAAATGAACGGAGCAAAGTACAGTGAGATCCTTGATGAAAACCTGCTCCAGAGCGCTCAGGACCTCAGACTGGGGCAAACGTTCACTTTCCAACAGAACAATTACCCTAAGCACACAGCCAAGATAACGCAGGAGTGGCTTCGGGACAAGTCTCAGAATGTAGGCCTATAGCTTCGTGTAACATAAACATTAGGCTTAACATGTGAAAATGACGACCAAATAAAAAGAAACATGCATCCATTAAAGCAAAGCTAGACTACTACAAGCACTAACACCACATCATCTGATAGACGCATAGATGTCCCAATTTCAGAACCATGGACAGTGATCGGTAGTCTATACTTTGTGAGTGGCTGACTCATTAGAAACTGCTTATCGCACACAGGCAGTAAGAGACAAGAGATGCGATTCCTGAGAGAGAGAGAGAGAGAGAGAGGGAGCAATGGAGAGAGAGAAAAAAAAAGAGGGAGGGATGGATGGGGAGAGAACCTGAGACTACACAAACAGAGCTGATCTCTGAACGAATGATTACTTTATCCTATCCCAGGTATTCCAGGTATACCTCTCCCTACACTCCTCCTCCTCTCCCTCCCCTCTCCCTACTCCTCCTTTCCTCCTCTCCCTACTCTCCTCTCCTCCCTACTCTCCTCTTCTCCTCTCCCTCCTCTCTCCCTATTCCTCTCCTCTCCCTACTCTCCTCCTCTCCCTACTCTCCTCCTCTCCCTACTCTCCTCCTCTCCCTACTCTCTCCCTCCTCTCCTCTCCCTCCTCCTCCTCTACCACCTCCTACTCTCCTGTCACTCCCCCTCCTCTACCTCCTCTCCCTCCTCTCCCTACTCTTGTCCTCCTCTCTCTCCCACCTACTCTCCTCTCCCTCCTCTCCCACCTCCCACCTCCTACTCTCGTCCCTCCCCCTACTCTCCTCCTCCTCCTCTCTCCCCCTCCTCTCCTCTCCTCTCCCTCCTCTACCACCTCCTACTCTCCCTCCTCTCCCTACTCTCCTGTCACTCCCCCTCCTCTACCTCCTCTCCCTCCTCTCCCTACTCTTGTCCTCCTCTCTCTCCCACCTACTCTCCTCTCCCTCCTCTCCCACCTCCCCCTCCTCCCCCTCTCCCTCCCCTACTCTCCTCTCCACTCTGCTGCTCCTCCCATTTACACAGCCCCATCAAGACACCTCAACCAGAGATTAATCACACACAACGCACAGAGAAAGATTGATTGACACACACAATGTCCAAGTGCACATGCTGCAGAGAGAGGTGAGATAAAGAAGACAGGAAATTGATACACACACACAATATCTGTGTGTTGAAAGGTGCCGAGAAAGGACAATGAAAATCCTGGGGAAATGAAACCTGGGGATATAGAGAAATACAGCCCGGGTCTGTTAACACACACACAAACACAGTTGAGGGGTTTAATTAACAGCAGCCTAACTGTCACTGACAGCACACTTAATGAAATACAGCCGAAAGAGAGAGCGAGAGAGAAGGAAGGAAGGAGAGAGAGGGGGAGGGAAGGAGAGAGAGAGTGGGAAGGAAGGAGGGAAAGAGGAAGACCGAATGAGAAATGTGATTCATTTTCACTAGTGTCTTGGATATGTGTGTGTGGCTGTAAGAAAAGGGGGGGCTAAGTAGGCCTCCTGGGGAGAATAAAAGAAAGAGGGAGGACAGAGAGAGAGTGGGGGAAGGAAGGAGAGCGAGAAAGAGAGGAAGTAAGAGGAGTGGAGAGGAGGGGGAGTGGAGGAGGGCTAGTGGGGAGGAGGGAGAGTGGGGAGGAGGGGAGTGCCACAACAGAGAGAGCACAAAACACAAGCAAGCAAACACTCACACAGGCGCTAGTTGTCTGCCCAGAGAAGCTAAAAACAATCGGAGTACTGTCACATGCACACTCGTTCAAATTGTTATACTGATCTTCACCTCCTCCTTGTAAGTCTGCCAAACTTCTACATACAGAGCATTATTCCACAGGGAAATAAAACAACATTAACCCCCCCCCCCAAAAAAAAAAAAAAAAGATTGTAGAAAAAGAGAAAGGTGAGAGAAAGAGGAGAGGAAGAGGAGAGGGAAAGATAGGAGCAAGAGTGTCTGTGTGAGTGCATGTGAGGCAGCAGTGTGTGTCAGTGCATGTGAGGCAGCAGTGTGTGTGTGTGAGTGCGTGTGAGGCAGCAGTGTGTGTGTCTGTGTGTGTGTGAGGCAGCAGTGTGTGTGTCTGTGTGTGCGTGTGAGGCAGCAGTGTGAGTGTGAGTGTGTGAGGCAGCAGTGTGTGTGTGAGTGTGAGTGCGTGTGAGGCAGCAGTGTGTGTGTCTGTGTGCGTGTGAGGCAGCAGTGTGTGTGTGTGTCTGTGTGCGTGTGAGGCAGCAGTGTGTGTGTGTGAGTGTGTGCGTGTGAGGCAGCAGTGTGTGTGTGAGTGTGAGTGCATGTGAGGCAGCAGTGTGTGTGTGAGTGAGTGCGTGTGAGGCAGCAGTGTGTGTGTCTGTGTGCGTGTGAGGCAGCAGTGTGTGTGTGTGTGTCTGTGTGCGTGTGAGGCAGCAGTGTGTGTGTGTGTGTGTGTGTGTCTGTGTGCGTGTGAGGCAGCACTGTGTGTGTGTGTGTGTCTGTGTGCGTGTGAGGCAGCAGTGTGTGTGTGTGTCTGTGTTTCACACTTCCCTTCACGGAAAATGTATGAGATGCGAGGAAGCAGAGCGAGGCAGAGAGGAAAGGGGGAGCTTGTGTGTGTGTGTGTGTGTGTGTGTGTGAGAAGCACAAAGAAAATAAAAGAGAGCGCTCAGAGGAAGGGGGGGAGCGGGAGAATGGAAAGATATAGAGGAGAAGAATTGAGAGAGAGAGAGAGAGAGAGAGAGAGAGAGAGAGAGATATATAGAGGAGAAGAATTGAGAGAGAGAGAGATATAGAGGAGAATAATTGAGAGAGAGAGAGAGAGAGAGAGAGAGAGAGAGAGAGATATAGAGGAGAAGAATTGAGAGAGAGAGAGAGAGAGAGAGAGAGAGAGAGAGATATATAGAGGAGAAGAATTGAGAGAGAGAGAGATATAGAGGAGAAGAATTGAGAGAGAGAGAGAGAGAGAGAGAGAGAGAGAGAGAGAGAGAGAGAGATATAGAGGAGAAGAATTGAGAGAGAGAGAGATAGAGGAGAAGCATTGAGAGAGAGAGAGAGAGAGAGAGAGAGAGAGAGAGAGAGAGAGAGAGAGATAGAGAGAGAGAGAGAGAGAGAGAGCTTGTCTTACCTCGTATCCGAGACGTGCCGCTCTCTGTAGCAACGTCTCTCCAGCGTTCTTGTTGACGATTAGTCTCCGTGCCTCAGGGGGGATGGGCCGCACCACAGGAAGCTCAGCTGGGGGGACCCTCCTCACCCCCGCTCTCTCCGGTGGGACAGTCCCACTGCCGTTCACCTGAGGGGGAAGAGAGGGGGGCTGCGTTGCGGGGGAACAGGTCTTGACCGGAGAGCCGAGGTAATGGAGGGGAGAAGAGGGTATTTTCCTCTGAGCACACTGCTCACTGACCTGACAAGAGGAGGAGGGGTTAGAGAGAACTCACACACACCAATTAAGAAATAGCTACTCACATACAAACAAATGCTCAATCACAAACAAAGCTGTACCCTCACACAACGTGTGTCTGTGTGTGTGCATAAGCTTTTGCCCGCCCCCCCCCCCCCACCCCCACCCCCAGTGGAATACGGAGTCAGAGCAGCTGTCGGAATCCGAAGCGAGGGATGGAACGGTGAGAGCAGAAAACAACTAGCCTCTTTTTTCCTCTCCTTTTTTTCCCTTTGAACTCCGACGCTTCAGACACTCAGCCGCGGCTGCCACATTTCTGTGTGTGTGTAATTGAGTGCTCACCGCCAAGTCTACTGCTGAAATGCTCCAGGGTTTTCTCGTTATGTAAAGAATGCTCGTACACACACACAGTGTTGGCATTGTTCTACACAATAACACACACTTGAAGCTGGAGATAAACACACACACACACACACACACACACACACACACACACAATACCACGCACACACACCGACAAACAGACACACACTCCACAGGGAGTTTTCCAGGGCAGGAAAGGGTCAGAGCAGCAGCAGCACTCTACACATTGTAAACATATTTCATCTCTCACTCTTATTCCCCCTCTCCCTCTCAGTCCCTCTGTACTCCCTTCCTTCCTTCCTCCCTCCGTGCCACCGTCCCTCTGTCCTCCCTCCGTCCCTCCTCCCTCCCTCCGTCCCGCTGTACTCCCTCCCTCCTTCTGTACTCCCTCCCTCCCTCCCTCCGTACTCCCTCCCTCCCTTCCTCCCTCTGTACTCCCTCCCTCCCTCCCTCCGTACTCCCTCCCTCCCTCCGTCCCGCTGTACTCCCTCCCTCCCTCCCTCCGTACTCCCTCCCTCCCTTCCTCCCTCTGTACTCCCTCCCTCCCTTCCTCCCTCTGTACTCCCTCCCTCCCTCCCTCTGTACTCCCTCCCTCCCTCTGTACTCCCTCCCTCCCTCCCTCCCTCTGTACTCCCTCCCTCCCTCCCTCCCTCCCGCTGTACTCCCTCCCTCCCTCCCTCCCTCCCTCCCTCCGTACTCCCTTCCTCCCTCCCTCCCTCCCTCCGTACTCCCTTCCTCCGTACTCCCTCCCTCCCTCCCTCCCTCCGTACTCCCTTCCTCCCTCCCTCCCTCCGTACTCCCTTCCTCCGTACTCCCTTCCTCCCTCCCTCCGTACTCCCTTCCTCCGTACTCCCTTCCTCCCTCCCTCCGTACTCCCTTCCTCCGTACTCCCTCCCTCCGTACTCCCTTCCTCCCTCCCTCCGTACTCCCTTCCTCCGTACTCCCTTCCTCCCTCCCTCCGTACTCCCTCCCTCCGTACTCCCTTCCTCCGTACTCCCTTCCTCCGTACTCCCTCCCTCCGTACTCCCTTCCTCCCTCCCTCCGTACTCCCTCCCTCCGTACTCCCTTCCTCCCTCCCTCCGTACCGCTGTACTCCCTCTCTCCTTCCGTCCCGCTGTACTCCCTTCCTCCCGCTGTACTCCTTTCCTCCGTCCCTCCCTCCGTCCCTCCCTCCCTCCCTCCCTCCCTCCGTCCCGCTGTACTCCTTTTCTCCCTCCCTCCGTCCCGCTGTACTCCTTTTCTCCCTCCCCAATCCACTTCCTCTGTTATTTCTCTCACCCTCTTCCAGCCTGTTAAATCTGGAATTTGTGAACGCTGACACCCCAGAGACTCCACCACTCTCACCTTGTCCTCCAGAGCTGCTCCCAGATTTGTGCTGCCGTGCTGGTTGCTAGCGCCATTATGCAGCTCTCTCCTCCGCTCCATCTCTCTTTCCCTCTCGCGCTCCCTCTCTCTCTGGCTGGTGTGTTTGGTCTTGCACGGCCGCTTGCCCTTGGGTTTGTCCATGTCACCATGACGACGGGGCTTGAGAGAGGTGGTGTCTCCGGTGGGGGGCTCGGGGGCAGAGGAGGGGGGGCACTGACCCACAGTCTTCACCCCCACCACTCCTCTCCTGGGCTCCTTAGATCCCCGGTCACAGCCTGGTCCCATCAAGGGCCCCTTGGGGGCCGATCTGTCCCTCTGCTGGGTCAAAGGGAGTAATCCAACTACAGGACAGAGACAGAGGGGGAGAGAAATAATGCAAGGTTAGAGAGACAGAGAGCGAGACACAGAGACAGAAAGAGAGGGCCTGAAGGTTAGGGGTGCGGAGGTAAAGCTCTACTAGCTCTCTGTGTGCCGATTTATTAATGAGGATGAACATCTGTCTGGGAGGCATACACATATGCGCAAGCACACACACATTTTGCAACAGACTAAACGTTTTCCACTGCGTAATGAATACACCCCAGGTAATACCCTTTCTTACTCTCCTTCTTTAATCCCTCTCTCTTTCTTAGTCTATTCATCTCTCACTTTTTCTCAGCTATGGTGTGAGCACAGGGAAAGCCCTAGTTTAACAATCTCTATCTTTCGCTCTGTTTCTCACCGTTTCTCTCTCACTCTCTATTTGACTGGCCCCGAGGGGAAACAGTAATTCATCACACGTTAGTCACATTACACCTGCCCCCATATTTCTAATAGGCATGCGCACGTGCTCTCACTCACACACACACTCTCCTCACGCTAGGCACACTACTCGTAATACTATATTTTCTCCATAGCTCTTCAACCCGGAGAGAGAGAATGTGCATCCACACCCCAGAGGCATATGATTCTAACCCCTGAGAGAAAGAGACTTAACCACAGGGACAGCCTCTCTAACACTCTAAACACCCTAAAGAGACCTCCACAGGCACCCTGGACCGAGCAGGAAGTGTCCTCCTACATCCCTTCATGTCCCTGAACCCTGGCAGGATGACCACACCGCTAACGTAGAGAGGAAGTGACACCACAAAGCACATGGATATTGAAGGCTAAACCATAAAGAGCATAGATTCACTTCTGTGGCTTCAACACCACCACCAGAGAGGAGATGTTGAGGAGATGCAAAGGGTACAGAAAAAGAAACGGGACATCTTATCACAAAGTACAAGATTGCTCCATACTGTACACAGCAGCAGTAAAAGCCTACTATCACTGGCGACTTGGCAACAGAACAACCTCATAGAGAGAATCACAATCAGACAGACTGACTACAACACTCAGTGTACTTACCTCGTTTAGCGTCTCCGTTAGCCAGCATCTCTCTGGCCCAGCTCTTCGTGATCTCTGGCTTCTGTGGCAGAGGTTTCACTTCCGGGTCGACCTTGAACTTCCTGTCCCGCGGGGGTGGGGCTTGGGCTGGGGTACAGGTTGGGGGGAGGGGCCGGGGCAGGGAGGAAGGGCTATGATGTGATGACCTCTCCTCTTTGACCTCTGGTCTCTCAGGGGAGTGGGCGGTGGGTTTGCGGAGGCAGAGCCCCTTCAGCTCAATACACACTTTAAGCTTCCTCACCTCTTCATCATCACCATTAGTAGTAGGAGCCGCAGGCAGCACACAGACATCTGAAGAGCCAGAAAGTGGAGGTTAGTGGAGAATGAAAAAAGGACACATGCAGACACAGAAATGCAACATAAACAGACACACATAGTGCCCACTCTCTCTCAAGCTGATGAGTTTAAAGCCTCACTTTAAGCATAGCCTGTGTGTGTGTGAGTGTGGCGTGTGTGTGTAAAGTGAGAGAGAGAGAGGTTGGAAAAGAGAGAAAAGGGGGAGAGGAAAAATAGTGTTTTCCCCAAATGCACCAGGGAGGACTATCCCTCTCGCCTGCCAGCACTGGGAGAGCGAGCGCAATACCACATGCCAAAAGAAAAGGGGGAAAAGAACAGAAACCCAAACAGACGAGGGAAGAAAGAAAGGAGATGAAAAGAGAAGGAAAGAGCAGCTCTGAAGAGGGTGGGTAAGCACAGCAGAGGAACCGCGCTGCTGAAAGAAAATAGAGAATGGCTGTCCTGCTCCCTCGCTCACTCTCTCCACAAAGACAGGATTAAACACCTCTCTCCCCCCTATCTCACACAGAGAGGGGGATGGGACAGAGAGATAGAGAAATAAGGAACAAGGGTTGAGGCAGAAAAAGGAGAGAGGGTTGGAACTGACAGATGGATAAAAGAGAGAGGGAACAGAGACAGAGTGGGAAGAGAGAGACAGACAGAACAAGAGAGATTGGACATCTAAGGTAATGAGGCAAAGAGAGAGCAGTGAAAGGAGGGACAGAGAGAGAGGGGTGAAAGGAGGGACAGAGAGAGGGGGGTGAAAGGAGGGACAGAGAGAGAGGGGTGAAAAGGAGGGACAGAGAGAGAGGGGTAAAAAGGAGGGACAGAGAGAGAGGGGTAAAAAGGAGAGAGAGAGAGAGGGGTGAAAAGGAGGGACAGAGAGAGAGGGGTGAAAAGGAGGGACAGAGAGAGAGGGGTGAAAAGGAGAGAGAGAGAGAGGGGTGAAAAGGAGAGAGAGAGAGAGGGGTGAAAGGAGAGAGAGAGAGAGAGGGGTGAAAAGGAGGGACAGAGAGAGAGGGGTGAAAAGGAGGGACAGAGAGAGAGGGGTGAAAAGGAGGGACAGAGAGAGAGGGGTGAAAAGGAGGGACAGAGAGAGGGGTGAAAGGAGAGAGAGAGAGAGAGGGGTGAAAGGAGAGAGAGAGAGAGAGGGGTGAAAAGGAGGGACAGAGAGAGAGGGATGAAAAGGAGGGACAGAGAGAGAGGGGTGAAAAGGAGGGACAGAGAGAGGGGTGAAAGGAGGGACAGAGAGAGAGGGGTGAAAGGAGGGACAGAGAGAGAGGGGTGAAAAGGAGAGAGAGAGAGAGGGGTGAAAAGGAGAGAGAGAGAGAGGGGTGAAAGGAGAGAGAGAGAGAGAGGGGTGAAAAGGAGGGACAGAGAGAGAGGGGTGAAAAGGAGGGACAGAGAGAGAGGGGTGAAAAGGAGGGACAGAGAGAGAGGGGTGAAAAGGAGGGACAGAGAGAGAGGGGTGAAAAGGAGGGACAGAGAGAGAGGGGTGAAAAGGAGGGACAGAGAGAGGGGTGAAAGGAGAGAGAGAGAGAGAGGGGTGAAAAGGAGGGACAGAGAGAGAGGGATGAAAAGGAGGGACAGAGAGAGAGGGGTGAAAAGGAGGGACAGAGAGAGGGGTGAAAGGAGGGACAGAGAGAGAGGGGTGAAAGGAGGGACAGAGAGAGAGGGGTGAAAGGAGGGACAGAGAGAGAGGGGTGAAAAGGAGGGACAGAGAGAGAGGGGTGAAAGGAGGGACAGAGAGAGGGGTGAAAGGAGGGACAGAGAGAGAGGGGTGAAAAGGAGAGAGAGAGAGAGGGGTGAAAAGGAGAGAGAGAGAGGGGTGAAAGGAGAGAGAGAGAGAGAGAGAGGGGTGAAAAGGAGGGACAGAGAGAGAGGGGTGAAAAGGAGGGACAGAGAGAGAGGGGTGAAAGGAGGGACAGAGAGAGAGGGGTGAAAGGAGGGACAGGGGTGAAAGGAGGGACAGAGAGAGAGAGAGGGGGGTGAAAGGAGGGACAGAGAGAGAGGGGTGAAAGGAGGGACAGAGAGAGAGAGGGGTGAAAAGGAGGGACAGAGAGAGAGGGGGGTGAAAGGAGGGACAGAGAGAGAGAGGGGTGAAAAGGAGGGACAGGGGTGAAAGGAGGGACAGAGAGAGAGAGAGGGGGGTGAAAGGAGGGACAGAGAGAGAGGGGTGAAAGGAGGGACAGAGAGGGAGAGGGGTGAAAAGGAGGGACAGAGAGAGAGGGGGGTGAAAGGAGGGACAGAGAGAGAGAGGGGTGAAAAGGAGGGACAGAGAGAGAGGGGGGTGAAAGGAGGGACAGGGGTGAAAGGAGGGACAGAGAGAAACAGGGATGGGAATGAGACAGCTGAGAGAGAAAGGGTGAGATGGACAGAAAAGTCTAAGAGGATTTTTGTAACGGGTCGATAAGAGAAAATGACATCTCCCACACTCACCTGAAGTAATCCTCTTCCCTCCCTCCTCCTCATCTTTCTCCTGTAGGCTGTGTGCGCGTTTGATAGCGGGTACCGTGCTCTGCCCACCCTTCTCCTTGGGGTGCCCGTCTGCCAGTGCCAAGATGGAGGGTGGACATCGCCCACCCTCGCCCACTCTGGCACCATCTCTAGCCCCCTCCCAGGCCTCCTGCCCTGGGGACAGGCTCTCCCTTTGGCCCCCACACCTCTGGAGGACTGGGACTCTGTTGTTCCCATAGACTTTTCTTCCACCTAGACCAGGGAGGAAGAGCGAGAGGAGAGGAGGAAAGGGGAGGAAGCGGAGGAGAAAGAAGCAACGGAGAGAGAGGGGTGATAGGAGAGAGAAAGAGAGGAAAAGAGAGAGTAAGAAAGAGAGCGAGTAAGAAAAAGAACGACATGCTGTAAAACTTTGATGGGATGGGGTAAAGAGTTTTAAATCAGATGTCAGTGGATGGGGTAAAGAGTTTTAAATCAGATGTCAGTGGATGGGGTAAAGAGTTTTAAATCAGATGTCAGTGGATTGGGTAAAGAGTTTTAAATCAGATGTCAGTGGATGGGGTAAAGAGTTTTAAATCAGATGTCAGTGGATTGGGTAAAGAGTTTTAAATCAGATGTCAGTGGATGGGGTAAAGAGTTTTAAATCAGATGTCAGTGGATGGGGTAAATAGTTTTAAATCAGATGTCAGTGGATTGGGTAAAGAGTTTTAAATCAGATGTCAGTGGATGGGGTAAAGAGTTTTAAATCAGATGTCAGTGGATTGGGTAAAGAGTTTTAAATCAGATGTCAGTGGATGGGGTAAAGAGTTTTAAATCAGATGTCAGTGGATGGGGTAAAGAGTTTTAAATCAGATGTCAGTGGATGGGGTAAAGAGTTTTAAATCAGATGTCAGTGGATGGGGTAAAGAGTTTTAAATCAGATGTCAGTGGATGGGGTAAAGAGTTTTAAATCAGATGTCAGTGGATGGGGTAAAGAGTTTTAAATCAGATGTCAGTGGATGGGGTAAAGAGTTTTTAAATCAGATGTCAGTGGATGGGGTAAAGAGTTTTTAATCAGATGTCAGTGGAGCCAAGAAACTAACAGTTCACATTGACACTCCTACTATGAGAAACAGGGAGGTAGAGAGAGAGTGAGAGAGAGAGCAAGAGGAAGCGAGGAAAATGTTGTTTTAGGACGAAAACCCTCCCATCTCGCCCCTCTCCTCCCCCATCCACCCCCTGGCGTGACCCTGCCACACAGAGCGTGACTCTCTTTCTCTGCCTCATTCTGTCTCTCTTTCTCTCCCTCTGTTCCTTGCTCTCTCTCTGCCATAATTAGGCTCCCACGTCAGTCCAGGCCTCGCTCTACTACACAGCTGGGCTCCCCGCCAATACAAGTAGCCCCCCTCCCCCTCTTTCCCTCCCTCTCCTTTTCTGGCACACTATTCCTCTCTCTCTCTCATCCACTTTCACTCACTAACTTTACTTCTCCCCCTCTCTGTAATTCGCTTTCGATTTCCCCCTCCTCCTCTCCTCTCTCTTTATCCTCTTTCCACAGAGATAAGCACAAAACACTCCTTGAAAATAAGACTCTCTCCCCACGTCTCTCTCTCGCTCTCTCTCATTGTGTGTGTATGTGTTGTGACCAAACCCTGCCTAGCTGTGTGTGTGTGTGTGTGTGTGTGTGTGTGTGTGTGTATGAAAGCGCGTGTGTGCGAACTTGTGTGTGTGTGTATGCATTGGGTTACTCACCCTCCCTCTCTCCCTGCCTGGCGGTGTGTTGGCAGTGTTCCCACTCTCTCTCTCTCCGCTGGCCATCTGCCAACTCCTGTCCTGCTACTGCTGCCGACGCAGACACACACACACCCCCGCACTCCTTCCCCTTCAGCTCCAGCTCCGAGAACCGCATCATCGCCCGCTACACACACAAAGACAGACAGACAGACAGACAGGACACACACGGAGACACATGCACACAGAGAAAACAGCCATGAAACCCACTACCTTTCTAGCCCGCGCCGCACACACACCTCTCTAAACCTCAGTCTGGGCTGAACGGCTACAGAAGCAAACATCGCATCAGGAAATCACAGTGTCAATAAAAGGAGGCCAAAACAGGACAGGACAAAGAGATAGAGATAAATGAACAAGCATGACACATCCAGACACGGTTAGGTTAGACTAGTGCAGTCAGCCACAGTGAGTCCTAGTTCATGCCATCTCCCTTCCTGAAACATGAACACAGCTAGGAAACACATACAGCTAGCCCTGAGGCTCACAGAGAGAGAAAGAGAGGGGGAGAGAGAGAAAAAAGAGGGAGAAGGAGATATAGGGAGAGAAAAACTGAGAAAAGGGAAGAAGCAATGCAAAGCAAGTGATAAAATACAGAAAGTGTGTAGAGTGCAGAGAAAAATAAAGAGGGAGGGAAAGAGGGAGAGAAAGAGGGAGAGAAAGAGAAAGCCTGTCTGAGGGGTAGTATGTGATAAAGAAATGTAAATAACTGACCTCCCAGTTAGCTGCAGGTTGAGTTATATTACTCCTCTCTCGTGATATGACTTCCATCTAAGCAATTAGAACGGGGGGGGGGGGGCTCAATATATCTGTCCATTGCATATTCTATCCTTTCCATATTCTGTCCATCATTTCCATCATTTTATATTCTGTTCATTATTTTTATCATTTCAATATATCTGTTCATTATTTAATATCTGCCCATCATTTTAGTCAGTATATCTGTCTAGCATTTCATGTAGGTATTGTATGTTAAAATGTCTTTCTCCACATATCTTTACACCTCCCTTTCTCAACTCCGGTCCTCAGGGTCTGCAGCACTGCTAGTTTTTGTTCTTCCCCTCTAATCAAGGTTTGACCAATCAGTAACATCAATCAACCAACCAACCTATTAACTACAAGGAGAAAGGAAACCCAGCAGTAGTGCAGACCTGGAGGAGGAGTACCCCTGTTATACACAAACATCATCTAGCAGCCATAGTCCCACCAAGCACACACACAGTCAAACCAGCCATAGTCCCACCAAGCACACACACAGTCAAACCAAACCAGGGAATCGGTCAATAAACACAACTACAAAACTATCAAACCCTTGTTTTCTGAACTGGGGGGGGGGGGGGGGGTGATTGTGGGTATATAATTTATCATAAATTAGTTAGACAGAGGCTCTTATTAAGATGATAGTAAACGTCCAGAAATCTAGCATTTGATAGCTTTGTATCAGCAAGCATGACAATTAAAGACAAACCAACATGGTTTAGAGGTGCCCTCACAACATATGGACGGGTGGAACCAACCGGTTAACACACATGTGCCTCTGTCCCATTCATTCATATACATCATAAGAGGTGTGTGTGTGTGTGTGTGTCTACGCCAGAAATCGTATACACACACGTGTTTTTTTATCTAATCTAACCAGAACCAGGATGTTGGTCTATAACAAGTAGAAAAGTAGATTCAGTCTGATCACTCAATAATGCACCGCAGTTCAATCGTGCAGGACTGAATCTGTGTTTGTTTATAGTATGTCTGTGTGTGTGTATGTGTGTGTGTGTGTGTGTGTCAGGGTTTCCGTTAGGAAAATGTGTTGCAGGACATTTGACAGGCAACATTTTAAATTTACCGGACATTTGAGGAATTTACCGGACCCATATGCATTGGGTGCGTAACCCGATTAGGGCTTCTACCCACGGTGCTCAGAATGACAGAAATCACATTTAGAATATGGTAATTCATATTAACAGAACATGCAAGTCGAGGATGCAACGATGTGCGGTCCTTCTTACCCGAATTCTGATGTGCCCTTTGAACATGTTAAAATAACTGTCCACATGTACTTTTCCTCAGCCAACAAGACCAGTAACGAACAGCAAAATCACTAGCCTATGTCAATCTACTATAGTAGAAACATTAAGGCTTCCTATTCTATTGGTCAGCTTGTCGAGAAATAAATAGCTCATTCCAATCCGACTCTGGGACAGTTGTGGGAAGATGGATCCCAAATCCATCCAACCAGTAGGCCTAGGCTACATAAAGATCAGAATGTTTAGCTTAAAATGTTAAACTATTAGGCTACTTCTTCACGTTATAGCCACAGCAATGCACACAAGGCAGTAGGCTACTCGCAAATGTTTGTTCCATAATGCAATTAGTGGGAAAACACTGTTGTCAAAAGGACACTGCACATGCGAGAGGTTTCATGTGACAGAGATGAAAATATCAGTTCGAAAAAAAGAACACAAAATGAGAATAGGCTACTTTGAAGCAAGGTAAGACATGCCTCATAATATATGTTTTAAAACGTTCAGGTTTCAAACAATTAAGTACATGTTTTCGAAACTGCCTCCAGCTCATAGCAAAAGTGGTGTGTGATGCGCTGATGAAGCCTGCCTTCCGTCTTCAGTGCGTTCAAGACAACTGGGGAAAAATCGTTTTGAACAGTCATCCAACTCGGGAACTCGGGCCTCTTTCTAGAGCTCCAACTTTCCGACCTGAAGAACACTGACCTCATGATTTGACCTTGTATTTTTCTGAATTCCCAGTTGTCTTGAAAGCACCACAAGATGCTGCAGCAGCAGCTCTCCCGCTGTCTGGCAGATTTTCCACTCAAAGGCTCTGTATCCTGTACGCGTGTGATAAATAAGATACATAACAAATATACTGTGTGCACACGCCAATTTAATTCCACTAAATTATGCAAATTAACATATAGACCTAGAAGCATGACCAGCCAAATGTATTTCCATCGACTTGTATTTCCATCCATGAATAGGCTAAAAAGCATTATTTTACAATGGGATTTTTTCCTCTTCTCCCGGACAATTGGCCTGCATCAATTTTATTTATCGGCTTTTCTATTTTATTTTTTGGGGACAAAGGCCGGCTATTACAAGCTAATGGAAACCCTGGTGTGTGCGTGTCTTAAATGTGTTCAGTGTGTGTGTTTGTGCATGTGTGAGGAGCCAGGCACTAATAGCCTTGGGGGAAGGGGTGTGTGACCTTGGATAAGGCCGGGGTGGGTGGAGGGGAACCCCATCCATCCACCCTCCAGACCCTCTGGCTCCCCTTGGGGTTAAGCACAGTCAGAGGCAGGGGGAACCATGAGGCCCTACCGCTCAGCAGCCAGCAACACATGCTTTTGCAAACTTTTGCAACCTCCCTTTCTATTTCACCATCTCCCCCCTCACTCTCATTCTCTTTCTCCCGAGGTAGATACACAGAGAACACAAACCACCTAACCAATGTTGCCTAGACAACTCACAGGCCTAGGTTAACCTTTGAACTGGCCTTGTACTAACTCACTGACCGTCAACATCCTTCAAATGTCCTCTCATAAACTCAGAGGCAACACAAAGGGCTGGTATAAGCCTATAACCCTGGACTAACCCTCACCCTACAAGTTCAGCTATGGGGAGCAGATATCTGATCCATAGACTGATTCTAAGACACATCCTATATGAAGTCATATCCTGTCTGAATAATGTGAAAGTCTCTATGGGCCCGCTAGAATAAGTGGCAGAATTGACCATAGTTGTAGGTTTGATTCCTGCACAGGTCATATGGGAACGTACCATATAAAACTGTAAATGGCTTCAGATGAATGAGTCATGTTATCATCACATCCACTGACGCTGCCCCCCAACCCAACCCAACTACATCCGCATTTCTCTCAACTCACTTGCAGGGCGCGCTGTTCCCGGCTCAGCTTGCTAGAGTCTGCGTACAGCTCGGTGGTGACACATTTGATGCGGTCGCCCACATAGCCTGAGGAGCTAGCAATCCTCTTGGTAAGGCTGGTCCTCCGTGAGCCTCTTCGCCCACCCTCTTCATCCTCATCCCCCTCTCCATGTGACTCCTCTGTGTCTCCAACGCTCCCTCCTTCTCTTTCACTGTCTCTCTCCTTCCCCAGGTCCATGTAGCGATGGATGGGGTGGGAGAAGGTTAGTCTGTCCATCTTTTCTCTCTCCTCTCCAGACGTGCGGTCGCAAAAAAATGTGCGATCTCTAGACATGTGGTCGCCAGACTTGCGGTCACAATCCCCAGTTGTATGGTTGCCAGAGATGCGGTCGCCAGACTTGCGGTCGCCAGACGTTCGGGCACAGCGCAGGGTGCTCTGGTCCTGTTCCCCTTGGTCCCCTGGGTCTGAGGAAGGACTCTGGTCCTCAGGACTCTCCTCAGCCCGATTAACAAGCTCTGCGGAGCCCTGAGGTGGGCTAGAGGCCACACCTGTACAGCCCGTTTCCTGGAGGGGCCTGGGTCTCATACAGAGGGTCTCTAGTTGTCTGTCTGTGTGGATAGTTCTCAGGGTGGAGCTTGGGCTGGGGTGGTGGTGATGATGAAGTTGGTATTTTGGCTCCTGTTCCACTTCCCTAATGTTTTGGTTGCCATGGCAACAGTTGTGTTGGTTGCCCCTGGCGATGGGGACGGTAACGGAGACTTGCGGCTTGTTGGTGGACGGAGTAGACTCTCCATCTGTGTCGGAGTGGACGAGGTCAATGCAGACGATACGGTCTTTGGAGGGGGTACTGGTGCTGGAGGAGGAAGTGGGTCTGGGCTGGCTCCCGCCCCGCTCCCCTGCCTCGCTTTTGGGCTTCACATGGGAATCCTCTCCTGTCTCCACACCACTTCGGCCCCTGCGGGACCCACCACAATCCTCCGTGAGACCTCTAGGTTTGTCCTGACCCTGGCCCCGGCACTTGGGCCCCCGCTCCAGGACTTTGGAGTCTGGATGTGCGTGCATCAGAGGGTGGACCATCTCCTGGGAGTTGTAGGTGAGGTACTCCCCAGCATGGCTGTGGTAGGGTAAGGGGTGTTTGGCTGCCAGGTGGGAGGGGTACAGGCTGCTGTTGCCCAGCAGGATGGGGTGAGGGTAGGCTGGGCCCTTCCCTGGCAGAGGGAGAGAATGGAGGGCCATGCTGTCAGATACAGAGTAGTGCAGGTATCGGTTGGCGTAGGCCATGCTGTGAGCTAGGTAAAGGTGGCTGGGCGTGTGCCCATTGATATTCTCCAGACAAGGACGTTTATTATACAGAGACACCTCCTGGGACGTCTCAGCCCTCTTGGGGGCTTTGGGGGGCTTCTCTGTGGAGCTCCTATGATGGCCGGCCATGGGGGAATCTTCTGAATGGCTGGGGCTGTGTTTGGGCCAATCACCATTGGGTTTGGGGGACGGGGGCATTGTGGAGGCAGGATTGTGATTGGAAGGTATTGGGGTAGTATGCGGCTCTCCTACCCTGGGGCAGGATGGGCTGCTTTGCTGGGACTGGGGCAGGACTCTCTCCAGAACCTTGTGTTTGATGACAGAGGGAGAGAAGCCTTTCCCTTGGGGGGCTGGGCTGGGCCTGGGGGAGGGGGATAGGGCTGGGGGGTGGGGGGGGGTGTGGGTGTGGGTGGACCCAATGGTGGAGATGGGTGTAGAGATGGGTGTAGGGGTGGGCACCACCCAGGAGGAGTGCAAAGTGCTGATCATCTCTGGCCTGTCTGGGGCCTTGGAGAAAGTGCTGTTGACCACTGAGTGGGAGTGGGAGGGGTGGGAGGAGGGTAAGAGGGTCTCCTTCAGGAGCTCCCGGCTGGGGTGATGTCCATACCGAGGCCCCGGAGACCCCAGAGCCTCTATCTTGATGGGGAAGGTGTTGGGAGGCAGGCCGAACTCCAGCAGCCTTCCAGAGAGGTCCAGAGGCTTTGGGCCTGCTGGGTCTTTGGTAGTCTTGTTCGGTGGGGTTGGCCGCTCAGAGGACGGTTTGGAAGGGGACTGATTGGGTTTCCTCTCACACCCCCCAGCCCTGTGCTCCGACGCCCCATCCCTGGGGCTGGATTTGTGGGGGCTGTGTCGGGCGGGGGAGTGATGCTCTTGAGCCATGCTGCTCACATAAAATGGGTGAGGCATCGACTGGGAAGAGGAGGAAGATAAGGAGGAGGAAGATGGTGGCCCTATTCGAGGGACTGGCCTCTGTAGGTCTAAGGTGCTGTCGCTGAGAGGGGGAGGCAGGGGGGGAGCAGCCTGGGGGAGGCGAGAGGAGGTGCCAGGGGAAGAATCAATGGGAAGGCTACTACTATTACTACCACCACTACTACCAATACTACCACTGCTGGTGCTGGCTCCTTTGTTTGAGGTGGATCTAGTGGGCTTACTGCTCCTGCTGGGGGGTCTGTCTCGGTCTCTGTTTGTGTGGGGGGGCTGAAGGTGCTGGGGTGGAGGGGGAGGCTGGTGAAGCTGCTGCCCAAACGGAGAGCCCTCGTGGTGGATGCGAGACCCGACACTCAGCCCCTTCTCCTGGCAGTGCACCATGGAGGTGGGGGCCACAGACACCGCTGGGATCCTCATGGGAGACCCCACCAGGGGGGACGAGATCGGGGACGGGGGGTAGGGGGGCATGAAGTAGAGCCTCTCGGAGGCCGAGGCAGCAGCAGGGTTCATGTTCCCCCCCTGGGAGGCACAGAGAGACTGGTAGGCCAGGTGCTGTGGCAGGTAGGGGCTGGGCTGACTGAGGAACTGAGCCTTGTACATGCTGAGGGCGGCGTACTTGGAGGAGTCCATGAAGGGGTAGAGGCCCGCTTCGGGGTACAGCCCCGGGCTCAGCCCCCAGGGCAGACGCAGGTACCCGCCTGCTGCTGCACCAGCATCCCCGAGGCCCAGCTCTGAGGGCTTCTCCCCCCCAGGCCCCACACCTATCCTGTCCAGTCCCAGGCCCTCTGGCCCCCTCTGGAGGCCTGGTGGAGGGCTCTTGTACAGGCCCAGGTAGCTGTTAGTGGGCTTGCTCCTGTCCATGGAGACATCAGGTTTATAGAGGAGGTCCGGGAGGCCGTCTCGGCCGTAGCTCAGGGGGAGGGTATTGGTCCCGTCGCGGGGCTTCTCAGCCGACAGTGCTTGTATCCCTGGGTAGATCACGCCGCCGTGCAGGCGGAGGCCATCCCGCATAAGAGCGTTGCGGTCCAGACCCATGGCGGCCAGGGGAGTTAACCTGGCATCCACCTACAGGGGGAATAACACAGGTTAAAATCTGTTATAAATATTGTTATAAACAATATTATACACATGTAATACACAATGTATAAACCTCTAACTTGTTATGAACAGCCTTATACACATGTAATACACATCACTAAGCTAAGGATCCTGGGACTAAACACCTCCCTCTGCAACTGGATCCTGGACTTCCGGACGGGACGCCCACAGGTGGAAAGGGTAGGCAACAACACATCTGCCACGCTGATCCTCAACACGAGGGCCCCTCAGGGGTGCGTGCTAAGTACCCTCCTGTACTCCCTGTTCACCCACGACTGCGTGGCCAAGCATGACTCCAACACCATCATGAAATTTGCTGACGACACAACAGTGGTAGGCCTGATCACCGACAACGATGACACAGCCTATAGGGAGGTCGTCAGAGACCTGGCAGTGTGCTGCCAGGACAACAACCTCTCCCTCAACGTGAGCAAGACAAAGGAGATGATCGTGGACTACAGGAAAAGGAGGGCCGAACATGCCCCCATTCACATCGACGAGGCTGTAGTGGAGCGGGTCGAGAGTTTCAAGTTCCTTGGTGTCCACATCACCAACAAACTATCATGGTCCAAACACACCAAGACAGTCGTGAAGAGGGCACGACAAAACCTATTCCCCCTCAGGAGACTGAAAAGATTTGGCATGGGTCCCCAGATCCTCAAAAAGTTATACAGCTACACCATCGAGAGCATCCTGACCGGTTGCATCACCGCCTGGTATAGCAACTGCTCGGCATCCGTCCATTAGGCGCTACAGAGGGTAGTGCGTACGGCCCAGTACATCACTGGGGCCAAGCTTCCTGCCATCCAGGACCTACAGTTGAAGTCGGAAGTTTACATACACTTAGGTTGGAGTCATTAAAATTAGTTTTTCAACCACTCCACACATTTCTTGTTAACAAACTATAGTTTTGGCAAGTCGGTTAGGACATCTACTTTGTGCATGACACAAGTCATTTTTCCAACAACTGTTTACAGACAGATTATTTCACTTATAATTCACTGTATCACAATTCCAGTGGGTCAGAAGTGTTTTTTTTTTGTATATCTTTTTATTTATTTATTTTTTATGCAGGGAAGAGGCAGGTGGGGAAGAAACGGGTGGTGGCCGGTGCTGAACTGGTGCTGGACATTGAGAACAAGACCCAGAGAGTCATCCTCAAGAAGCAGGTACAACCATTATATCAAATACACCCTAGAACGTACCAGTATGTATGCATGAAATGTCATCTACTCCACACATTGAGTATGACAGGGGCAGAACTCTCCATTTGGGTTGATCAGCTTAACATTGCAGATAGATTGTACAGTGGGGAAAAAAAGTATTTAGTCAGCCACCAATTGTGCAAGTTCTCCCACTTAAAAATATGAGAGAGGCCTGTAATTTTCATCATAGGTACACGTCAACTATGACAGACAAAATGAGAAAAAAATTTCCAGAAAATCACATTGTAGGATTTTTTATGAATTTATTTGCAAATTATGGTGGAAAATAAGTATTTGGTCATTAACAAAAGTTTCTCAATACTTTGTTATATAACCTTTGTTGGCAATGACACAGGTCAAACGTTTTCTGTAAGTCTTCACAAGGTTTTCACACACTGTTGCTGGTATTTTGGCCCATTCCTCCATGCAGATCTCCTCTAGAGCAGTGATGTTTTGGGGCTGTCGCTGGGCAACACAGACTTTCAACTCCCTCCAAAGATTTTCTATGGGGTTGAGAACTGGAGACTGGCTAGGCCACGTCAACTATGACAGACAAATTGAGAATGTTTTTCTCCAGAAAATCACATTGTAGGATTTTTAATGAATTTATTTGCAAATTATGGTGGAAAATAAGTATTTGGTCACCTACAAACAAGCAAGATTTCTGGCTCTCACAGACCTGTAACTTCTTCTTTAAGAGGCTCCTCTGTCCTCCACTCGTTACCTGTATTAATGGCACCTGTTTGAACTTGTTATCAGTATAAAAGACACCTGTCCACAACCTCAAACAGTCACACTCCAAACTCCACTATGGCCAAGACCAAAGAGCTGTCAAAGGACACCAGAAACAAAATTGTAGACCTGCACCAGGCTGGGAAGACTGAATCTGCAATTGGTAAGCAGCTTGGTTTGAAGAAATCAACTGTGGGAGCAATTATTAGGAAATGGAAGACATACAAAACCACTAATAATCTCCCTCGATCTGGGGCTCCACGCAAGATCTCACCCGTGGGGTCAAAATGATCACAGGAACGGTGAGCAAAAATCCCAGAACCACACGGGGGGACCTAGTGAATGACCTGCAGAGAGCTGGGACCAAAGTAACAAAGCCTACCATCAGTAACACACTACACCGCCAGGGACTCAAATCCTGCAGTACCAGACATGTCCCCCTGCTTAAGCCAGTACATGTCCAGGCCCGTCTGAAGTTTGCTAGAGTGCATTTGGATGATCCAGAAGAGGATTGGGAGAATGTCATATGGTCAGATGAAACCAAAATATAACTTTTTGGTAAAAACTCAACTCGTTGTGTTTGGAGGACAAAGAATGCTGAGTTGCATCCAAAGAACACCATACCTACTGTGAAGCATGGGGGTGGAAACATCATGCTTTGGGGCTGTTTTTCTGCAAAGGGACCAGGACGACTGATCCGTGTAAAGGAAAGAATGAATGGGGCCATGTATCGTGAGATTTTGAGTGAAAACCTCCTTCCATCAGCAAGGGCATTGAAGATGAAACGTGGCTGGGTCTTTCAGCATGAAAATGATCCCAAACACACCGCCAGGGCAAAGAAGGAGTGGCTTCGTAAGAAGCATTTCAAGGTCCTAAGTGGCCTGGCCAGTCTCCAGATCTCAACCCCATAGAAAATCTTTGGAGGGAGTTGAAAGTCTGTGTTGCCCAGCGACAGCCCCAAAACATCACTGCTCTAGAGGAGGTCTGCATGGAGGAATGGGCCAAAATACCAGCAACAGTGTGTGAAAACCTTGTGAAGACTTACAGAAAACGTTTGACCTGTGTCATAGCCAACAAAGGGTATATAACAAAGTATTGAGAAACTTTTGTTATTGACCAAATACTTATTTTCCACCATAATTTGCAAATAAATTCATTAAAAATCCTACAATGTGATTTTCTGGAGAAAAAAATTCTCATTTTGTCTGTCATAGTTGACGTGTACCTATGATGAAAATTACAGGCCTATCTCATCTTTTTAAGTGGGAGAACTTGCACAATTGGTGGCTGACTAAATACTTTCTTTCCCCACTGTATGGAATTGTTTTAAGATGGTCATCCCAAGGATCATTTAGCTATTTGTTTTAGAATTTTAGGACCCCTGTAGGTATATAAAAAATATAGATATATATATTTAATGAAACTCTGAATTTGGCCTTATTGCTATTAGCCCATAATAACAGATTAATACATGGAAAAATAGATAGTCAAAAATGCAATCAAAAGGAAGTATGTTTTGAAGTTTCTGTCCTATATTTGAGCGATAAGAAAGCTCAGAACTTTTTTATTCTTTTTTTTTTTTTTTTTTTTACAGTGGAATTACCTTTATACCTTTGACGTGGAAATGCCCTATTCACTTCCATTCATTTTTCGTTGTACTTCCAGCGTATACTTACTATCTACATTTTATGGACACATTCAATTTTACAATAATTATATCTATTTTTTTTTTTCTCCTGAACTTGTTCTACTCTCAACCTCTCTGATCATTTTCATGATGTCCATCCGGTTTGTTTCTATATGCCATATCTTTCTAACTGTGCTCTTTCCCAAAAGCTCCCAACATAGAACCTATATACTTATTATGGACATAGTATGCTTACATTATTAGTTATCTTGTTATTATTTTGTTGTTAGTTGTTATTAGTCCCATCCTTCAGCTCCATTGAACACCTCCCATCTATCTCTTAACACCATCCATATAGGATTTCTATTTGCCATATATATTTCAACTGTACTGTGATGTTTTACAAAAATTCTGAACCTTTCTATTCTCATTGCTTCTACAGATTGTGAATTAAAAATAAACATTTTTGCTAAAAGTATTATTATATTATTGATTGATTGACTATGACTTTTCAGATCACCCAGTAATGCTATCTGGTTAGTTATAAGGTTAGTTCCAGGTAAATATTGCAATCCTTTAGCCATTCCTGGACCTGTGTCCAAAAACAAGCTACAAATGGACAGTACCAAAACAAATGATCTAATGATTCTGTCTCTTTGCAGCAAAATCTGCAGAGCTGGGAAGATTGTACCCCCCATATAAATAACATTATATTGGTAGCAAGAATTTTATATAATAATTTAAATTGAAAGATTCTAATTTTTGAATCCGGTGTCGTTTTGCGTATCAGTTCATAAACACTATGCCATGGGATCGGTACGTCAAAAATCTCTTCCCAACTATTTTGCAATCTATATGGGACGGCTGTCCTTAAATGAAACTGGTATACTTTTTTATTTATCACAGTTTTCCTTAACCAATTGTGTTCTTTAATGCAAGGCCGACAGACAAGTTCCTTACTTTCTCCCCCTTCCACTTTCCTCTTCCATTTTTGCGGTAAGGCTGCAATTATTTGGTTGTAATTTTTGGTAGAGCAGACATTTCCATATGTTTTTGTTAGCTGCATGTGCGACATAACTCCACCAGCCCTACCGAAGATATCATTTACGAAGATTATACCTTTTTTAAACATTTTGTCAAAAAAAAAAAGTGTGGGTCAGAGGTTTACATACACTAAGTTGACTGTGCCTTTAAACAGCTTGGAAAATTCCAGAAAATGATGTCATGGCTTTAGAAGCTTCTGATATGCTAATTGATATCATTTGAGTCAATTGCAGGTGTACCTGTGGATGTATTTCAAGGCCTACCTTCAAACTCAGTGCCTCTTTGCTTGACATCATGGGAAAATCAAAAGAAATCAGCCAAGACCTCAGATAAAATAATTGTAGACCTCCACAAGTCTGGTTCATCCTTGGGAGCAATTTCCAAACGCCTGAAGATACCACGTTCATCTGTACAAACAATAGTACACAAGTATAAACACCATGGGACCACGCAGCCGTCATACCACTCAGGAAGGAGATGCGTTCTGTCTCCTAGAGATGAACGTACTTTGGTGCGAGAAGTGCAAATCAATCCCAGAACAACAGCAAAGGACCTTGTGAAAACGAGTCCTATATCGACATAACCTGAAAGCCCACTCAGCAAGGAAGATGCCACTGCTCCAAAACCGCCATAAAAAAGACAGACTACGGTTTGCAACTGCACATGGGGACAAAGATCGTACTTTTTGGAGAAATGTCCTCTGGTCTGATGAAACAAAAATAGAACTGTTTGGCCATAATGACCATCGTTATGTTTGGAGGAAAAAGGGTATAGCTTGCAAGCCGAAGAACACCATCCCAACCGTGAAGCACGGGGTGGCAGCATCATGCTGTGGGGGTGCTTTGCTGCAGTAGGGACTGGTGCACTTCAGAAAATAGATGGCATCATGAGGAAGGAAACTTATGTGGATATATTGAAGCAACATCTCGAGACATCAGTCAGGAAGTTAAAGCTTGGTCGCAAATGAGTTTTCAAATGGACAATGACCCCAAGCATACTTCCAAAGTTGTGGCAAAATGGCTTAAGGACAACAAAGTCAAGGTATTGGAGTGGCCATCACAAAGCCCTGACCTCAATCCTATAGAACATTTGTGGGCAGAACTGAAAAAGTGTGTGCAAGCAAGGAGGCCTACAAACCTGACTCAGTTACACCAGCTCTGTCAGGAGGAATGGGCCAAAATTCACCCAACTTATTGTGGGAAGCTTGTGGAGGGCTACCCGAAACATTTGACCCAATTAAACAATTTAAAGGCAATGCTACCAAATACTAATTGAGTGTATGTAAACTTCTGACCCACTGGGAATGTGAGGATATGGTTTACGTCTCTTAAAGGCCCAATGCAGCCATTTTATCTCAATATCAAATCATTTCAGGGTAACAATGAAGTACCTTACGGTCACGAATTCAGCCGAGGCTGCCCCACCTCCTTGCTCGGGCAGGCTTCGGCGTTCGTCGTCACCGGAGTACTAGCTGCCACCGATCGATGTTTTCTGTGTTACACTTGTCTTGTCTGTATTGATCACACCTGTTACCTATTATGTTAATTTGTTTCCCTATTTTACCCTCTGGTTCCCTCATGGTGTTGTGCGTGACTGTTCGTCTTTTTGCTGTCTTTTGGTGAGCCGGTATTTGCTCTTCCCTGCGTGGAGGACTTGCTCTGCTTATTTTGTTCCAGTAAATGTTGTTCCATTCATACAGTTCTGTATCCTGCGCCTGATTCCATCCTACCGCTACACCCAGAATCACGCACCATTGTAATGGATTCAGCAGGCACGTCCATTCCTTCAAGCTCAGTGGAGGAACGCATCCAGCAGCACTCGACCATGCTACAAACTTTGGGCACAGCTATGGATCGAGTCCTGAACACTATGGAGTGATGGGACAGAGGAGGTTTCCCAACATCTCCTCTTCCTCCAATTCCACCCATTCTAACACTGGTTCCAGTGGGATTCGGCTCTCAGTCCCGAGGGCATATGATGGAACAGCTGCCGGGTGTCAGGGGTTTCTCTACCTGGCAACCATCCACCCGGCTCCATCGGGATACGAGAGCGTGTCCGCCCTCATTTCCTGTCTTTCGGGGAAAGCACTCGAGTGGGCCAACGCGGAGTGGGGAGCTATAGATGCGGAGTCTGTGCACTATGAGGATTTTACCCGCCGTTTCCGGGCTGTATTCGATCATCCACCGGAGGGTAGAGTGGCGGGAGAGCGATTGTTCCACCTCAGACAGGGGAAGAGGAGCGCACAGGACTTCGCATTGGACTTCAGAACCTTGGCTGCCAGCGCGGGATGGAATGAGAGGGCCCTGATAGACCACTACCGATGCAGCCTACGGGAGGATGTTCGTCGGGAGCTGGCCTGCAGGGACATCACTCTTAACCTAGAACAGCTGATAGACTTATCTATCCGGCTCGATAACCTGTTGGCCACCAGCGGACGTCCGAATCAGGGTCCGTCCAGTCAATCCCCCAGCACTTCCGAACCTACACCCATGGAGCTTGGAGGTGCTGATGTAAGGGGGACCGGTAAGGGCACTGTTTCCTGCACCAACTGTGGCCGCAGAGGACACACTGCTGGTCGGTGCTGGAAAGGGTCCTCAGGGAGTCGAGGCAGCAGGCAGGGCCCTGGTGGACCATCCCAGGTGAGTAAGCGCCCAACTCACCCAGAGCTCCCTGTTGCTCACATGTGTGTGTGTGTGTAAGATTTCCTGAGTTTTCCCCACATTCCCAGCATAAGGCGCTCGTAGATTCTGGCGCAGCTGGGAATTTTATAGACTGTCTGTTTGCACGTAGATTAGGGATCCCTATTGTGCCTGTTGATGTGCCCTTCCTTGTACATGCCTTAGATAGTCGCCCTTTAGGGTCGGGCCTGATTAGGGAGGTTACAGCTCCACTCTGGATGGAAACGCAGGAGGGTCATGAGGAGAGAATCAGTCTCTTCCTGATCGATTCTCCTGCGTTTCCCATGGTGCTGGGGCTTCCCTGGTTAGCCATTCATGACCCCAATATTTCGTGGCAACAGAGGGCTCTTAAGGGATGGTCACGTCAGTGCTCGGGGAGGTGTGTAGGTGTTTCCTTAGGTGCAACTAAGGTGGAGAGTCCAAACCAGGTCTCCACGATGCACATTCCCCCCGAATATGCTGATTTGGCTCTCGCCTTCTGTAAAAGGAAGGCGACTCAATTACCACCCCATTGACAGGGGGATTGTGCGATAAATCTCCGGGAGGGCGCTGCACTTCCTCGGAGTCACGTGTATCCTCTGTCAACATATGTCTCCGAATCTCTGGGACAGGGATACATCTGGCACTCCACTTCCCCTGCCTCCTCAAGTTTCTTTTTTGTGAAGAAGAAGGATGGAGGTTTATGCCCGTGCATTGACTATCGAGGTCTCAAATCAGATAACTGTAAAGTACAGTTACCCACTACCTCTCATTGCTAGTGTGACGGAGTCATTGCACGTGGCGCGCTTCTTCACCAAATTGGATCTCAGGAGCGCGTACAATCTGGTGCGTATCTGGGAAGGGGATGAGTGGAAGACGGCATTTAGTACCACCTCTGGGCACTATGAGTACCTCGTAATGCCGTACAGGTTGATGAATGCTCCATCAGTCTTCCAATCCTTTGTCGATGAGATTTTCAGGGACCTGCACGGACAGGGTGTAGTGGTGTATATAGATTATATTCTCATATACTCCGCTACACGAGCCGAGCATGTGTCCCTGGTGCGCAAGGTGCTTGGTCGACTGTTGGAGCACGACCTGTACGTCAAGGCTGAGAAATGTCTGTTCTTCCAACAGTCCGTCTCCTTCTTAGGACACCACCTGTCCAAGTCAGGGGTGGAGATGGAGAATGACCGCATTGCAGCCGTGCGTAATTGGCCGACTCCAACCACGGTTAAGGAGGTGCAGCGATTCTTAGGGTTCTACCGGAGGTTTATCCGGGGCTTCGGTCAGGTAGCGGCTCCCATTACCTCCTTGCTGAAGGGGGGACCGGTGTGCCTGCGGTGGTCAGCGGAGGCGGACAGGGCTTTTGGTCACCTGAAGGCACTGTTCACTTCGGCTCCTGTGCTGGCTCATCCGGATCCCTCCTTGGCATTCATAGTCGAGGTGGACGCGTCCGAGGCTGGGATAGGAGCCGTACTGTCTCAGCGCTCGGGTACGCCCACAAAGCTCCGCCCCTATGCTTTCTTCTCAAAGAAGCTCAGCCCGGCGGAGCAAAACTATGATGTGGGGGACCGGGAGCTGTTAGCTGTTGTGAAGGCTCTAAAGGCATGGAGACATTGGCTTGAGGGGGCAAAAAACCCTTCTCATTTTGACTGACCACCGCAATTTGGAGTACATACGGGCGGCGAGGAGACTGAACCCTCGCCAGGCAAGGTGGGCCATGTTTTTCACGCGTTTTGATTTCACCCTTTCCTACAGACCAGGTTCCCAGAATACTAAGACAGACGCTCTGTCCCGGCTGTATGACACAGAGGAGCGGTCCAGGGAGCCCACTCCCATACTTCCGGCTTCTTGTCTGGTGGAACCGGTGGTATGGGAGGTTGACGTGGACATCGAGCGGGCATCACGCACGGAGCCCACTCCCCCCCAGTGTCCAGTGGGTCATGTGTACGATCAATTGATCTATTGGGCTCACACGTCACCCTCTTCTGGTCATCCTGGCATCGGTCGGACAGTGCACTGTCTTAGTGGGAAGTACTGGTGGTCTACCTTAGCTCAGGACATGAGGGTTTATGTTTCCTCATGTTCGGTGTGTGCCCAGTGCAAGGCACCTAGACACCTGCCCAGAGGGAAATTACAACCTCTCCCCGTTCCACAACGGCCGTGGTCACACCTATCGGTGGACTTTGTTATGGACCTCCCCCCAAGGGAATAATACGATCCTAGTCGTTGTGGATCGGTTTTCTAAGTCCTGTCGTCTCATTCCTTTGCCCGGTCTCCCTACAGCCCTACAGACTGCGGAGGCCCTGTTTACACACGTCTTCCAGCACTACAGGGTGCCTGAGGATATAGTGTCTGATCGGGGTCCCCAGTTCACATCAAGGGTCTGGAAGGCGTTCATGGACCATCTGGGGGTCTCGATCAGCCTGACCTCAGGGTTTCACCCCGAGAGTAATGGGCAGGTGGAGAGAGTAAACCAGGATGTGGGTAGGTTTCTGAGGTCATATTGCCAGGACCGGCCGGGGGATTGGTCAGTTTACATCCCCTGGGCAGAGATCGCACAAAATTCCCTCCGCCACACCTCCACTGACCGGTCTCCCTTTCAGTGTGTACTAGGTTATCAGCCGGTCCTGGCACCATGGCATCAGAGCCAGGTCGAGGCACATGCGGTGGATGAATGGTTTCGGTGCTCGGAGGAGACCTGGAACGCTGCCCATGTACGCCTGCAAAGGGCTATCAGGCGTCAGAAGGCGAGTGCCGACCGCCACCGCAGTGAGGCTGCGGTGTATGGACCGGGGGACCGGGTCTGGCTCTCAACCCGAAACCTGCCCCTTCGCCTGCCGTGCCGGAAGCTGGGTCGGCGGTTTGTGGGGCCCTTTAAAGTCCTGAGGAGATTGAACAAGGTTTGTTATAGGTTACAGCTCCCCCCTGATTACCGTATTAACCCCTCGTTCCATGTGTCTCTCCTCAGGCCGGTGGTAGCTGGTCCGCTCAAGGAGGCTGAGGTGCAGGAGGTTCCTCCGCCCCCATTGGACATCGAGGGGGAACCGGCGTACTCGGTCCGTTCCATTCTGGATTCGAGGCGTCGGGTGGGGGGCCTGCAGTATCTCGTGGAGTGGGAGGGGTACGGTCCGGAGGAACGGAGCTGGATTCCCAGGAGGGACATCCTCAATCCCTCCCTGTTGAGGGAGTTCCATCGTCGTCATCCGACTCGCCCTGCTCCGCGTCCTCCTGGCCGTCCCAGAGGCCGGTGTCGGCGCACGGCTGGAGCCATGCGTCAAGGGGGGGGGGGGGGTACTGTCACGAATTCAGCCGAGGCTGCCCCTCCTCCTTGCTCGGGCAGGCTTTGGTGTTCGTCGTCACCAGAGGACTAGCTGCCACCGATCAATGTTTTCTGTGTTTCACTTATCTTGATTACACCTGTTACCCATTATGTTAATTTGTTTCCCTATTTTACCCTCTGGTTCCCTCATGGTGTTGTGTGTGATTGTTCGTTGTTTTGCTGTCTTTTGGTGAGCCGGTATTTGCTCTTCCCTGCGTGGAGGATTTGCTCTGCTTATTTTCTTCCAGTAAATAACTTTCTTTATACAGTTCTGTATCCTGCGCCTGATTCCATCCTACCACTACACCCAGACGCATGACACTTACTGTAATACAGTGGCGGTCGGTGATGTTTAAATGAATGAAAGTTTACAACGTAGGTTCACAGGTCGAGAGAACAATTAGAGTAATCGAGGTGACAGACAATGACACATTCAATACCGCCTTGCACACTCTTGCCTGCATCTAACTGATCTGGGGTGTAATCATTAGTCCAACAGTTGCAAATGAGAGTTTCTATTGGATAAATTCAGGTATATTTCTCCCTGTTCGATTCTGTTTTTCAACAGAATCGGCGGAATGAATACACCCCTGATCTCACGCAAACACTGTTCACTTTCATAGCAGCCACATAAAAACAGCATGATCCCTTTGATCGTTGTATAATTCCTTCTTGCATCTACGCGCTCTCCTCTCCTTCTAACCCTTTCACCTTTTCCCTTCGCTTATGGACTTCAGTGCACAACACATCAGCTGTCTGTGACCAGGCAAAAAAACCTTTCCAAACCTTTATACAGTATCATAACCACTAACCACTACACACAGCCTACATCGTTGTCAACATATTAGCTAACGACGTTAGTAACGTCATAGTCAACATGGCTACTAGAACTATTGCGTTAGTAAACCTGCTACAATCATGCAGTACAGTGTACAGTCAGCAAGCAGTTACACCGGCGGGCCACGGTTGCAATAAATTAATAAATCCAAAGGTTTACCATGACTTGGAAGAGTACCAGTGTTGGATAGCCATAGCCAGCTAGCTAACATAGCATCCCTCTCTGTTTGAGCTGGGTGTTTGAGTAGGCTAAACTAGCTAGCTGCATTCGCTAGCTACACTATATATACACACAAAAGTACGTGGGCACCCTTTCAAATTAGTGGATTCGGCTATTTCAGCCACACCCGTTAATGACAGGTGTATAAAAATCGAGGACACAGCCATGCAATACCCATAGACAAACATTGGCAGTAGAATGGCCTTACTGAAGAGCTCAGTGGCTTTCAACGTGGCACCGTCATAAGATGCCACCTTTCCAACAAGTCAGTTTGTAAAATGTCTGCCTTGCTAGAGATGCCCCAGTCAACTGTAAGTGCTGTTATTGTGAAGTGGAAACGTCTATGTGCAACAAGGGCTCAGCCGCAAAGTGGTAGGTCACACAAGCTCACAGAACGGGACCGCCGAGTACTGAAGCGCATAGCGCGTCAAAATCGTCTATCCACGGTTTCAACACTCACTACCGAGTTCCAAACTGCTTAATATCAGCACAATAACTGTTCATCGGGAGCTTCATGAAATTGGTTTCCATGGCCGAGCAGCCGCACACAAGCCTAAGATCAACATGCGCAATGCCAAGCGTCGGCTGGAGTGGTGTAAAGCTGGAAATGCGTTCTCTGGAGTGATGAATCACACTTCACCATCTGGCAGTCCAACAGACGAATCTGGATTTGGCAGATGCCAGGAGAACGCTACCTGCACGAATGCATAGTGTCAACAGTAAAGTTTGGTGGAGGAAGAATAATGATCTGGGGCTGTTTTTCATGGTTTGGGCTAGGCCCCTTAGTTCCAGTGAAGGGAAATCTTAACGCTACAGCATACAATGACATTCTAGACGATTCTGTGCTTCCAACATTGTGGCAACAGTTTGGGGAAGGCCCTTTCCTGTTTCAGCATGACAATGCCCCATGCACAAAGTGAGGTTCATACAGAAATGGTTTGTCGAGATCAGTGTGGAAGAAATTGACTGGCCTGCACACAGCCCTGACCTCAACCCCATCTAACCACTTTGGGATGAATTGGAACGCCGACTGCGAGCCAGGCCTAATCGCCCAACATCACTGCCAACCTCACTAATGCTCTTGTGGCTGAATGGAAGCAAGTCCCCACAGCAATGTTCCAACATCTAGTGGAAAGCTTTCCCAGAACAGTGGAGGCTGTTGTAGCAGCAAAGGGGGGACCAACTCCATATTAATGCCCATGATTTTGGAATGAGATGTTCGACGAGCAGGTGTCCACATACTTTTGGTCATGTAGTGTAAGTGAAAGTTAAAAAAAGACATCTAAATATTGCTCTCTCTCGCTCGCATCTCCTTCACTTTTAAAGAAATTAATTCGTTCAAAACTGTTCAACTATTGTCTTTCTCTCTCTTTGAGTCAACTACTCACCACATTTTATGCACTGCAGTGCTAGCTAGCTGTAGCTTATGCTTTCAGTACTAGATTTATTCTATGATCCTTTGATTGGGTGGACAACGTCAGTTCATGCTGCAAGAGCTCTGATAGGGTGGAGGACATCCTCCGGAAGTTGTCATAATTAACGTGTAAGTCTATGGAAGGTGGTGAGAACCATGAGCCTCCTAGGTTTTGTATTGCAGTCAATGTACCCAGAGGAGGACGGACACTAGCGGTCCTCTGGCTACACCATGGTGATACCCTACAGAGTGCTGTTGAAGCTACTGTAGACTGATTGCAAAACAGGGAGTTTCAATCAATTATTTGGTGACCTGTTAATATATTTAGTATGGTTTTATCTGAAAAGGATAACTTTTTCACTATTTCAATTTTTTTTTAAATTCACTGAGGATTGTCCTCCGCTTCCTCCTTTGAGGAGCCTCCACTGCTGTAATAGTTTTCCATTTTTAGTGTCAAGTGTCAAAAAGGAACAAAAAAGCAGTGTTCGTTTCATCAGCTGTTGTGCAATTTACAGATACAAAACACAGGAAAAAACACATTGACTGCAATGGGCCTTTAACCTTGTTATAAACAGTGTTATAAAACTGTAATACACATGCTATAGACGATGACATACCATGCTTTGTGTGATGTGGTTCCCTTCACTTAAATCCAGATTTCTCTGCGTCCCCGCATCACTAACAGGTAATCTCCTGGAGAGAGAAAACACATGGTCAGAATAATTTGTACACACACGCTGACATGACATAAGTGTTTGCCTGGTGGCAGTGGTGTGCAGTGCTCTAGTTAATGACCGGCTTAAAGGCTTGCGTTTTCAACAGCACGTCACGCTGAGAAAGAGCGAGAGGGGAGGAAGGGCAGAAAGGTGGGGAGAGGGTGTGATACCTCTGCTATTGCAACACCCATCACGCCCCTCAAATACGCACCCACAGTCCCCCTCCACCCGAAGTAGCCCCCCCCCCCCCCCCCTGGATCTCTCTCATTCCCCCCACCCCACCCCCGCCCACCCAGGGGACGAGACAACGTGCATTGTGGGGCCCCAGCCATTCAATCACGTTCTCCACATACTCGTTTTCACTCATACGCTCTGTCCTCCTTACCCCTCTTCTCTCTACCCCTCTCCCTCCCTGTCTCCCTCCAATCTGCAGGCTGGCTAATATTCAATTGCCTTCAAAAACACACTTAAGGTCACTTTGAATAGGCTATTTATTGCTCAAACACCAAACATACAAACACACATAACCTGCATTATCACCGTTAAGTGAGGATGGTGAAATTGCTGGTAGTGAGAGGTACCTATTTACCCAAGTCAGTCTGTCAGTGAGAGAGCGAGAGAGAGAAAGTTGGCTTCTCCATCATCGGAAAGAAAGGTGTCTGTGGCTCAAGCTCCGGGCCACAGGCTTGCCGCTTTTATTACAGTGACCTGGAGCTCATTAATCTTATTCTCCCTTGCTGCTCCTCCCTTCCCCCTATTCTTCCTGGAGGCTTGGGCACAACAGAGTCATGCCTGCCTGCCTGAACAACATCCATGTGAGACAGAACTGAGAACCCTTACATTTCCACGTAACATGTTGGGGGCGATGAAACAACAGAGCCCCATTAATTTTCGAGGGAAGCGAAGTGGGCGTGGGGGGACCATTAGGCGATGCGAGCATGGGAGCATAAACAGGGTGGGACTAAAGTTGGGAAAAGCTGAACTTTATGCAAATACTCCGCGATCGAAGCTCACTATAGCTTCCAGCCCCTACAACAACAAAATAGCTTCAAGTGTTTTGTCCAAATACTGGTGATCAGCTAATAAAATAATGGACGACCTGACCAGAGAGGTCCAGGACCTGAAGAACAGTTTGCAGTTCTCCCAGGATCAGCTCGATGAGTTTAAACAGGAGAACGGCAAGATGACAGCAATCTATAAGTCATTGAGAGAGGACATCAGTTCTGTGTGTGAATCCATGATAACAATGACAGAGAAATCAGATTATCATCTCGAGGGACAATCAATGTGGAACAACATGTAGCTCAGTTGGTAGAGCATGGCGTTTGCAACGCCAGGGTTGTGGGTTCGATTCCCACGGGGGGTATGAAAAATAAATAAAATAATGTATGCACTCCCTAACTGTAAGTCGCTCTGGATAAGAGCGTC